>NC_072436.2:124547500-124847500 GCF_028878055.3 Symphalangus syndactylus | reverse complement strand
CATTTCTGGCATGATGTCAATTCCTGGTTGCCTACTTGCCTTGTGTGCAGGTGTATCTTGATCTCTACTCTGTTATTGGTCCTGACTCTGCCCTATTCAAGTGGTCACAATTTATCAACAGCCTCACACTACACTCTTCATTCAGTTAATGGGCCCACTATTTGCCAAATTTTGTTTTTATCTTATAATCCTAGAAAGTAAATAATTAAACAGCAAGCATAAAATACATTTTCTCCTTTAATCAGAATTTGGTACCTGGAGACTATAATAATGACTGTCATCCTGGCAAGCAAATTGATGATTTTTGCTGGTGGGAGAGTTCTTATTTTGGAAATACTTTTGGCAAGAGATGCCTGATTTTCTAGCCTTGTCAATAGGAAACAGCCATGCATTTCAAAGATTTATGAGGCATGATTATCGGAAGACAAATGACTATATTTTATACCAAAAGTTATTCCTCCTGTGTATGTGATGTGACTCCATATGTGTTCTGGAGAACTTCATATTTTAATCTGTGCCAGGTGTATCCTCACGGCGTAAGAAAAGGCCTAGAGAGTTAAGTTCGTCGTCTTGGACCCATTTTTGTTTGTTCTTTGTCTCATGATTAATTGTTTCCTTTGAATAATTAGTAAAACTTACATTGGATAAGCTTTCTGATTCTCATGATACTGAATGCACAATCTAATCCTTTTTGCATTACTATTTACTCAATATCGTTTTGCTGTTATTAATCAATGTCCACAGTTCTAAGGCTGAAATCTACTAAAATCTCCAGGAGTAAGATCGTTTCATTATAAAGTCCTGTCATGAGAAAATAAATCATTGTGAATATATGAAAGAACTTATTTGAGCACTGCAAGGCAGATCATGGCTTTTACTTGAAGTTATTTATTTTTAATATATAACTTCTGTAATCTCTCTCAGAAATATTCATCAAGAAAAACTACCAATTATGTTAGTGCCATTTCTAAAAAGCTACCTTTTCTTTTTCTAGAAATATGGGAAAGTTGTAAAAAATTATATTTCCTCAAAATTTTAGGTAAATATAATTGCATAATACAACCTATGGCAAATATTTAAATCTTTATTAATCCAAAGGAAAATAAATTGGCTTTGTCTAATAATTACTAAATATCTACTAAATACTAAGACATGTGCAATGATTAACATGTGTTAATTAAATCTCATATGCCCCACCATTTTTTTCAGGTAGCAATTATTATTTATAGGTGAGAAAACAGATCTGAGAAGTTAAGGAGTAGGTAGTCCCTGGATTATATTCACAAAATGACAGAGGACAAGTTAAATCAGAGCTAGTTTAATGAATGCCCATCCTGTCTTTCCTACAGCATGCTATGTAATGTAACACTGATCTAAGCACACATTAGTATACGGTAAATTGGGAAAAGAGTTGCTCTGGATTCTGTACAATTATTAGAACATTTAATAATAATTTTATAGGAACTATTGATTTTTAGTTTAAAATTCAAAACAATTGATAGCAATTCATCTTTTAATATTTTAAATACATTTAGTTATATCTCTGTTTGTAACTGAATCAAACATTGTCAAATTAATTCCAACAAAACTACATTATTTATCATTTGATATAAATTATTAATTGTAATTTATTGATTGTGTGGTTATACATGTATTGGATTTGTCTTATAATTGCATAAGAACTGTAAACATGAAAAGTTTGATAGAGATTTATGAAAGAGTTTAAATCAACAGTAGGAGCTGAGACTTTTTTTTTTGAAAAGGTGAATACCTTGGACATTTTCAGAAACAGAGACTAAAATTCCTTGTGCTTTGACAATTATGGTGGCCAAAGCTAAGAGATTACAGTTTGGCAGGGAACAGAATGCTCATGCATTTTGGATCTCATGGTGGTTGTTTCTCAATGCAAATCAACAATCTTTTAATTAAGTTATCTTTCCCAAATTTGTATATTTTTTCAGTAGTGCCAGTTTCTTAGAGCCTGATTAGTTCTGGGCCCTCGTTTAAAAAGTGAAAATGAGATAATAGAAAATAATCCCCAAATATTGTTGTTACTAGCCCACCTTCAACTCCATATTAAATTTTATACAAAAAGCTAAAAATTTCTAGGTTTTTAAAATGAGAAATTGCGGCACAAAATGCTTACTTCATCAAAATGGGGACATATATCATACATGAATGGGGAAAGATGGAAGGGAGACAGGAAGCACAGGTAGAAAGAGAAATGCATCCTACAATTTGACTTGAATTTAGGCATTGGGATAAGGATGTTTAGGCATTCGAGTTAAACAGTCAGCTACCTGCTTTCAGTATTTCTTCCAAGTCTGGTTTTGCTTTACGTGGATATTTGTTTTTCTAATAGAATGAATTAGTTTGAGAGAAACTACCACCGCTCAAAATTGAGGTATCATTTTAGCTATCATTAACAGCTAAGAAAGTAGTGGTATTCTAAAATTCCTGCATTTTTAACTCAATGTAATATCATGATGTTTCAGAGAGGTGGGTACTGGGATTATGCCCATTTTGCTGATGGAGAAGTAGAGAAATAGAAAGATAATGTAATTTAAACAGACTGTAGGGATAAATTCAAACCAGTGTGCAGCTCCTCAGTCACTATATTGTATAGCCTTTTCCTGACCTGGCAAATCACTTTTGGCAGTCAATGGTTTGGCTTTTGTTTTGTTTTGTTTTTGAGACAGTCTCGCTCTGTCGCCCAGACTGGAGTGCAGGGGCGCGATCTGGGCTCACTGCAAGCTCTGCCTCCCGGGTTCCCGCCATTCTCCTGCCTCAGCCTCCTGAGTAGCTGGAGCTACAGGCGCCGCCACCGCGCCTGGCTAGTTTTTTGTATTTTTTTTTTAGTAGAAACGGGGTTTCACCGTGTTGGCCAGGATGGTCTCGATCTCCTGACTTCTTGATCGGCCCAGCTCAGCCTCCCAAAGTGCTGGAATTAATGGTTTGGCTATTTGAAAGCCTCACTAGCGAACATATTTATGGATGATTTAGTTTAAGACATGGAATCTACAATGGTTGCTATTAAAGAGTATTGATTGTCTTTTGGGCGTGTCACAGCTAACTGCTATTCAGTAACTAAAGCTGGTATGTGATGCCAAGGATTGAGCACAGAATGCATGCCTGCTGGTCACTGTGATCTCTTTATAATACTATTCTAAGGACTGTGCATCACTATTTCATAATCTATAGGCTCAATATTTGATGAGATATTGTATCTCTATTGAACTTATTTTGCAATTAAAATTTTTTAAATAAATGGGTTATTATTTTAAGGTTTATGCCATATAGGTTGAAAATGTTACAGTAATCCTCATGATTTTATGAGTAAAACTGAGGACTGTTTAAAGTGGAATGACTGGGAATATGTACACACTGAGGCAGCCTTACGGTCCATATCTCACAAATCAGTTGGTAGAATTAACTTTTAACATGGTTAAAGTTTTGACTAAACCTACATCCTTATTATGATTAAAAATGGGCTATGTATGAAGTGCAGTTTATGTAAAGAAATCTAATCATATTTTATTTTCCTCATAGGAATATTTTATTTTACTTTGATTTGATTTCTATTTATAATTGATTTGTATCAAATAGTGTTGCTTAAAATGATTATCATATTAATTAATATAAATAAAGTATCCCAATCATAAATTAATTCTATTTTCCTTTGGTAGATATTTCAAACATTTTGTCATTATTTATGACAGATACACAGATGTACATACACCTTCTTAATCTGTTAATTTTCCTTGTGGAGCCATCAGATTAAGCTTCTTTCTACTGAATTTCTAATTTGTGGTAGGTAGCCAGATGTAACTCTTTCAGTTGATTTAGTAGCAGGAGATAGATTCACCCACACTCCTTCTGCTAACATTATGGTGGTATAGTGAGAAGAGAGCTTACAAAAAGAAGCATGCATAGTATTATGATCAGATACCTGAAAAATATTATAATGCCAGTGAAAAACTCAATGACGCTTCAGTATCCTTATATTCGTTTCCAAATTCAAGTACCTTTTATTCCTTCACACAAGTGTCATATCACAGCTATGCTTTCACAAAACCAATAGCTGGCAAACATCTACCTCTGCGAGTAAACTGAGTAGTTCCATCTATAATCAGTTATTTCTATATCAGCTGCTTGGTTGTTAAAATTATTTAGCTGTTGTTGAAAGATTATGATCCTTGTTCCGTTAGATAAGTTGATACATATGTAAAATATTTTGACCAGTGCCAGGATATAGTAAGCAATATAGAATGTGATGTGTTATATTTTTTTCTCAAATTAAAGCTTGGCTCTTTTGGTAGATTTTAAGATGAGACAATACATCTAACTTTCTAGATTTAAAATATCATACACACACTAACAGATATTATTTAAAATATATCTTTTAATTTCATCCAGCAACCCTAATAGTGGGTATATCCCCAAAGGAAAAGAAATCATTATACCAAAAATACACCTGTACTTGTATGTTTATTGTAGCACTTTGCACAATAGCAAAGATATAAAATCAACCTGTATCCATTAATGGATGAATGGATAAAGAAAATGTGGTATACTTACACAATGAAATATTACTTCTATTAGTCCATTTTCACACCGCTGATAAAGACATACCTGAGACTGGGCAATTTACAAGAGAAAGAGTTTTATTGGACTTACAGTTCCATAAGGCTGAAGAGGCCTCACAATTATAGCGGAAGGTGAAAGGCACGTCTTACATGGTTACAGATAAGAGAGATTTTATATGGAAACTCCCCTTTTTAAAACCATCAGATCTCATGAGATTTATTAGTGATTATGAGAACAGCATGGGAAAGACCCGCCCCCATGATTCAATTACCTCCTACTGGGTCCCTCCTACGACACATGGGAACTCAAGATGAGATTTGTGTGGGGGCACAGCCAAACCATTTAATTCTGCCCCAACCCCTTCCAAATCTCATGTCGTCACGTTTCAAAACGAATCATGCGCTCTCAAAAATCCCCCAAAGTCTCAACTCATTTCAGCACCAACTCAAAAGCCCACAGTCCAAAGTGTCATTCAAGACAAGGCAAGTCCCTTCTGCCTAAGAGCCTGTAAAGTCAAAAGCAAGTTTGTTACTTCCTAAATATAATGTGGGTATGGGTATTGGGTAAATATAGCTATACCAAATGGGAAAAATTGGCCAAAACAAAGGGGCTATAGGCCCTGAGCAAGTCCAAAATCCAGCAGGGCAGTCAAGTCTTAATAGCTCCAAAATGATCTCTTTTGACTCCATGTCTCAATTCGAGGTCATGCCAATGCAAGGGATGGGTTTCCATGGTCTTGGGCAGCTCTGCCCCTGTGGCTTTGCAGGGCATAGCCCCCCTCCTGGCTGCTTTCATGGGCTGGCATTGAGCATCTGTGGCTTTTCCAGGTGCATGGTGTAAGCTCTCAGAGGATCTACCATTCTGGGGTCTGGAAGATGCGGGCCCTCTTCTCACAGCTCCACTAGGTGGTGCCCAGTAGGGACTCTCTGTGGGGGATTAGACCCCACATTTCCCTTCTGCACTGCCCTAGCAGACATTCTCCATGAGGGCCCCGCCCCTGCAGAAAACTTCTACCTGGGCATTCAGGCATTTCTATATATCCTCTGAAACCTAGCAGAGGTTCCCAAACCTCAATTCTTGCCTTCTGTGCACCTACAGGCTCAACACCATGTGGAAGCTGCCAAGGCTTGGGGCTTCCACCCTCTGAAGCCACAGCCCAAGCTGTACCTTGGCCTTCTTAGTCACAGCTGGAGTGGCTAGGACACAGGGCACCAAGTCCCTAGACTGCACACAGCAGAGGGTCCCTGGGCCCAGCCCACGAAGCCATATTTTCCTCCTAAACCTCAGGGCCTGTGATGGGAGGTGCTGCTGCAAAAGTCTCTGACATGCCCTGGAGACATTTTACCCACTGTCTTGGTGGTTAACATTCAGCTCCTCTTTACTTATGCAAATTTCTGCAACTGGCTTGAATTTCTCCTCAGAAAATGAGATTTTCTTTTGTATTGCATTGTCAAGCTGCAAATTTTCCAAACTTTTATGCTCTGTTTCCCTTTTAAAACTGAATGCTTTTAACAGCACCCAAGTCACCAAGCAGCACCTCTTTGCTGCTTAGAAGTTTTTTCAGACAGATACCCTAAATCATTGCTCTCTAGTTCAAAATTCTACAAATCTCTAGGGCAGGGGCAAAATGACTCCAGTCTCTTTATTAAAACATAACAGGGGCCACCTTTGCTCCAGTTCCCAAGAAGTTTCTCATCTCCATCTGAGACCACCTCAACCTGGATTTCATTGTCCATATCATTATTAGCATTTTGGTCAAAGCCATTCAACAAATCTCTAGGGAGTTCTGAACTTTCCCACATTTTCCTGTCTTTCCCTCAGCCTTCCAAACTCTGACTGTTACCCAGTTCCAAAGTTGCTTCCACATTTTTGGCTATCTTTTCAGGAGAGCCCCACTCTACTAGTACCAATTTACTGTATTAGTCTGTTTTCATGCTGCTGAAAGACATACCTGAGACTGGGCAATTTACTAAAGAAAGAGATTTATTGGACTTACAGTTCTACATGGCTGGAGAGGCCTCACAATTATAGGTGAAGGTGAAAGGCACGTCTCACATGGTGGCAGAAACGAGAAGAGAGCTTGTGCAGGGAAATTCCCCTTTTTAAAACCATCAGATCTCATGAGGCTTATTAGTGATCATGAGAACAGTATGGGAAAGACCTGTCCCCATGATTCAATTACCTCCTACAGGGTGTCTCCCACAACATATGGGAATTCAAGATGAGATTTGGGTTAGGACACAGCCAAACCATGTTATTACTCAATGATAAAACGTGGAATCATGTCTTTTGTAGCAACATGGATTGAATTGGAGGCCATTATCTTAAGTGAAAGAAGTCAGAAACAGAGACAAATACCACATGTTCTCAGTTATAAATGAGAGCCAAATAATGTGTCCACATGAACATAGAGTGTGGAATAATAGACATTGGAGACTCAGGTGGGTGAAGTGCTGCTAGAAGCCAATGATGAGAAATTACTTACACAACCTACATTACTCAAGTGCTGAATACCCTAATAGCCCTGATGTCACACTGTGCAATATATCCCTGTAACAAAATTATACAAGTATTTCATACATTTATAGAAATGAAAAAGTAACAAAAGTAATATACATGAATTTATTTTGGATTTCAATGATTGTTTTCATTCATTTTTAAAACACTGCTTCTTAGGAAAATATGATTATGAATTTATTCCTTATGCCAGAAATAACTAACTCATGGGTATCATCTTACATAAATTTCATAAAACATAATTGTCTACTTTAAGTATAGCTACTTTTCTTACACATACAGTACACTTTGTGAGGGTGTTTGCCTTGTGAACCTATGAAGTAATTCTGAAAACTTTGTATAATTAAAACTTTCTAGATGCCTACTTTAAAAAGAATACTATAAATATTTTATATAACATTTCCCCCTTTCTAGCAATGAATTTCACACACAGAGATATGATTGGAAGAATGCATGGGTAAGCATGAGCATTGGGACTGTACACACTGTAATGGATACGTAGGGATTTATAAATAACCATGTGGGAGCTCTGAATAGAGATGAATTGAAAAAAAATCCTGCTTTGTGCTAGCCAACATGAACTACGGCCCAAACAACTAAAAGAAAGAGTATATTTATAGTTTGCTGACCCCAAACTGATATATAACAGAAAATTACTGCTAAACATGATGTCAGCAGAAGCTACCTCTAATTATTTTCCATTGCTTTTTGCTGAAAAATGTCTGTTCTCTCAGATTAAAAGCATAACCCTCAAAATTGTTTTAAAAATCCAGTCCCAATAAATTTTGATTATTACCTGCTAAAGTTTATTTAACTGTTAAGATAAACAAAAAGAGAACTCTAACATGGCATTTCATCGCTCATCTTTATTTTTAAAATGGTTATCTTGCAGTCATCCGATATTTTTTATCATTATTATACTTTAAGTTTTAGGGTACATGTGCACAATGTGCAGGTTTGTTACATATGCATCCATGTGCCATGTTGGTGTGCTGCACCCATTAACTCGTCATTTAGCATTAGGTATATCTCCTAATGCTGTCCCTCCCCCCTCCCCCCACCCCACAACAGTCCCTGGAGTGTGATGTTCCCCTTCCTGTGTCCATGAGTTCTCATTGTTCAACTCCCACCTAGGAGTGAGAACATGCAGTGTTTGGTTTTTTGTCCTTGCGATAGTTTACTGAGAATGATGGTTTCCAGTTTCATCCATGTCCCTACAAAGGACATGAAGTCATCATTTTTTATGGCTGCATAGTATTCCATGGTGTATATGTGCCACATTTTCTTAATCCAGTCTATCTTTGTTGGACATTTGGGTTGGTTCCAACTCTTTGCTATTGTGAAAAGTGCTGCAATAAACATATGTGTGCATATGTCTTTATAGCAGCATGATTTATAGACCTTTGGGTATATACCCAGTAATGGGATGGCTGGGTCAAATGGTATTTCTAGTTCTAGATCCCTGAGGAATCACCACAATGACTTCCACAATGGTTGAACTAGTTGACAGTCCCACCAACAGTGTAAAAGTGTTCCTATTTCTCCACATCCTCTCCAGCACCTGTTGTTTCCTGACATTTTAATGATGGCCATTCTAACTGGTGTGAGATGGTATCTCATTGTGGTTTTGATTTGCATTTCTCTGATGGCCAGTGATGATGAACATTTTTTCATGTGTTTTTTGGCTGCATAAATGTCTTCTTTTGAGAAGTGTCTGTTCATGTCCTTTGCCCACTTTTTGATGGGGTTGTTTGTCTTTCTCTTGTAAATTTGTTTGATTTCATTGTAGATTCCGGATATTAGCCTTTTGTCAGATGAGTAGGTTGTGAAAATTTTCTCCCATTCTGTAGGTTGCCTGTTCACTCTGATGGTAGTTTCTTTTGCTGTGCAAAAGCTCTTTAGTTTAATTAGATCTCATTTGTCAACTTTGGCTTTTGTTGCCATTGCTTTTGGTGTTTTAGACATGAATTCCTTGCTCATGCCTATGTCCTGAATGGTATTGCCTAGGTTTTCTTCTAGGGTTTTTATGGTTTTAGGTCTAACATGTAAGTCTTTAATCCATCTTGAATTAATTTTTGTATAAGGTGTAAGGAAGGGGTCTTCAGCTTTCTACATATGGCTAGCCAGTTTTCCCAGCACCATTTATTGAATAGGGAATCCTTTCCCCATTTCTTGTTTTTGTCAGGTTTGCCAAAGATCAGATGGTTGGAGATATGTGGCATTATTTCTGAGGGCTCTGTTCTGATCCATTGATCTATGTCTCTGTTGTGGTACCAGTACCATGCTGTTTTGGTTACTGTAGCCTTGTAGTATAGTTTGAAGTCAGGTAGCATGATGCCTCCAGCTTTGTTCTTTTGGCTTAGGATTGACTTGGTGATGCGGGCTCTTTTTTGGTTCCATATGAGCTTTAAAGTAGTTTTTTCCAATTCTGTGAAGAAAGTCATTGGTAGCTTCGTGGGGATGGCATTGAATCTATAAATTACCTTGGGCAGTATGGCCATTTTCATGATATTGATTCTTCCAACCCATGAACATGGAGTGTTCTTCCGTTTGTTTGTATCCTCTTTTATTTCATTGAGCAGTGGTTTGTAGTTCTCCTTGAAGAGGTCCTTCACTTCCGTTGTAAGTTGGATTCCTAGGTATTGGATTCTCTTTGAAGCAATTGTGAATGGGAGTTCACTCATGATTTGGCTCTCTGTCTGTGATTGGTGTACAAGAATGCTTGTGATTTTTGTACATTGATTTTGTATCCTGAGACTTTGCTGAAGTTGCTTATTAGCTTAAGGAGATTTTGGGCTGAGACAATGGGGTTTTCTAGATATACAATCATGTCATCTGCAAACAGGGACAATTTGACTTCCTCTTTTCCGAATTGAATGCTCTTTATTTCCTTCTCCTGCCTGATTGCCCTGGCCAGAACTTCCAGCACTATGTTGAATAGGAGCGGTGAGAGAGGGCATCCCTGTCTTGTGCCAGTTTTCAAAGGGAATGCTTCCAGTTTTTGCCCATTCAGTATGATATTGGCTGTGGGTTTGTCGTTGATAGCTCTTATTATTTTAAGATAAGTCCCATCAATACCTAATTTATTGAGAGTTTTTAGCATGAAGTGTTGTTGAATTTTGTCAAAGGCCTTTTCTGCATCTATTGAGATAATCATGTGGTTTTTGTCTTTGGTTCTGTTTATGCTGGATTACATTTATTGATTTGCATATGTTGAACCAGCCTTGCATCCCAGGAATGAAGCCCACTTGATCATGGTGGATAAGCTTTTTGATGTGCTGCTGGATTTGGTTTGCCAGTATTTTATTGAGGATATTTGCATCAATGTTCATCAAGGATATTGGTCTGAAATTCTCTTTTTTGGTTGTGTCTCTGCCAGACTTTGGTATCAGGACGATGCTGGCCTCATAAAATGAGTTAGGGAGGATTCCCTCTTCTTCTATCGATTGGAATATTTTCAGAAGGAATGGTTTCAGTTCCTTCTTGTACCTCTGGTAGAATTCGGCTGTGAATCCATCAGGTCCTGGACTCTTTTTGGTTGGTAAGCTATTGATTATTGTCGCAATTTCAGAGCCTGTCACTGGTCTATTCAGAGATTCAACTTCTTTCTGTTTTAGTCTTGGGAGAGTGTATTTGTCAAGGAATTTATCCACTTCTTCTAGATTTTCTAGTTTATTTGCATAGAGGTGTTTGTAGTATTCTCTGATGGTAGATTGTATTTCTGTGGGATCGGTGGTGATATCCCCTTTTTCATTTTTATTGTGTCTATTTGATTCTTCTCTCTTTTCTTCTTTATTATTCTTGCTAGCAGTCTGTCAATTTTGTTGATGTTTTCAAAAAACCAGCTCCTGGATTCATTAATTTTTTGAAGTGTTTTTTGTGTCTCAATTTCCTTCAGTTCTGCTCTGATTTTAGTTGGCCTTCTGCTAGCTTTTAAGTGTGTTTGCTCTTGCTTTTCTAGTTCTTCTAATTGTGATGTTAGGGTGTCAATTTTGGATATTTTCCTGCTTTCTCTTGTGGGCATTTAGTGCTATAAATTTCCCTCTACATGCTGCTTTGAATGTGTCCCAGAGATTCTGGTATGTTGTGTCTTTGTTCTCATTGGTTTCAAAGAACATCTTTATTTCTCCCTTCATTTCATTACGTACACAGTAGTCATTCAGGAGCAGGTTGTTCAGTTTCCATGTAGTTGAGCGGTTTTGAGTGAGTTTCTTAATCCTGAGTTCTAGTTTGATTGCACTGTGGTCTGAGAGACAGTTTGTTATAACTTCTGTTCTTCTACATTTGCTGAGGAGTGCTTTACTTCCAACTATGTGGTCAGTTTTGGAATAGGTGTGTTGTGGTGCTTGAAAAAATGTATATTCTGTTGATTTGGGGTGGAGAGTTCTGTAGATGTCTATTAGGTCTACTTGGTGCAGAGCTGAGTTCAATTCTTCATATCCTTGTTAACTTTCTGTCTCATTGTTCTGTCTAATGTTGACAGTGGGGTGTTAAAATCTCCCATTATTATTGTGTGGGAGTCTAAGTCTCTTTGTAGGTCACTCAAGACTTCCTTTATGAATCTGGGTGCTCCTGTGTTGGGTGCATATATATTTAGGATAGTTAGCTCTTTTTGTTGAATTGATCCCTTTACCATTATGTAATGGCCTTCTTTGTCTCTTTTGATCTTTGTTGGTTAAAAGTCTATTTTATCAGAGACTAGGATTGCAACCCCTGCCTTTTTTTGTTTTCCATTTGCTTGATAGATCTTCCTCCATCCCTTTATTTTGAGATTATGTGTGTCTCTGCACATGGGATGGGTTTCCTGAATACAGCACACTGATGGGTCTTGATTCCTTATCCAGTTTGCCAGTCTGTGTCTTTTAATTGGAGCATTTAGCCCATTTACATTTAACGTTAATATTGTTATGTGTGAATTTGATCCTGTCATTATGATGTTAGCTGGTTATTTTGCTCGTTAGTTGATGCAGTTTCTTCCTAGCCTCAATGGTCTTTACAATTTGGCATGTTTTTGCAGTGGCTGGTACCGGTTTTTCCTTTCCATGTGTAGTGCTTCCTTCAGAAGCTCTTTTAGGGCAGGGCTGGTGGTGACAAAATCTCTCAGCATTTGCTTGTCTGTAAAGGATTTTATTTCTCTTTCACTTTTGAAGCTTAGTTTGGCTGGATATGAAATTCTGGGTTGAAAATTCTTTTCTTTAAGAATGTTGACTATTGGCCCCCACTCTCTTCTGGCTTGTAGAGTTTCTGCCGAGAGATCAGCTATTAGTCTGATGGGCTTCCCTTTGTGGGTAACCCGACCTTTCTTTCTGGCCGCCCTTAACATTTTTTCCTTCATTTCAACTTTGGTGAATCTGACAAATATGTGTCTTGGAGTTGCTCTTCTCGAGGAGTATCTTTGTGGCGTTCTCTGTATTTCCCGAATGTGAATGTTTGCCTGCCTTACTAGATTGGGGAAGTTCTCCTGGATAATATCTTGAAGAGTGCTTTCCAACTTGGTTCCATTCTCCCCGTCACTTTCAGGTACACCCATCAGACATAGGCTTGGTCTTTCCACATAGTCCCATATTTCTTGGAGGCTTTGTTCATTTCTTTTTATTCTTTTTTCTCTAAACTTCCCTTCTTGCTTTATTTCATTCATTTCATCTTCCATCACTGATACCCTTTCTTCCAGTTGATTGCATTGGCTACTGAGGCTTCTGTATTCTTCACGTAGTTCTCAAAACTTGGCTTTCAGCTCCATCAGCTCCTTTAAGCACTTCTCTGCATTGGTCATTTTAGTTTTACATTCATCTAATTTTTTTTCAAAGTTTTTAACTTCTTTGCCATTGGTTTGAATTTCCTCCCGTAGCTCGGGGTAGCTTGATCGTCTGAAGCCTTCTTCTCTCAACTCGTCAAAGTCATTCTCCGTCCAGCTTTGTTCCATTGCTGGTGAGGAACTGCATTCCTTTGGAGTAGGAGAGGTGCTCTGCTTTTTAGAGTTTCCAGTTTTTCTGCTCTGTTTCCCCCCCATCTTTGTAGGTTTTTCTACTTTTGGTCTTTGATGATGGTGATGTACAGATGGGTTTTTGGTGTGGGTGTCCTTTCTGTTTGTTGGTTTTCCTTCTAACAGACAGGACCCTCAGCTGCAGGTCTGTTGGAGTTTGCTAGAGGTCCACTCCAGACCCTGTTTGCCTGGGTATCAGCAGCAGTGGCTGCAGAACAGTGGATTTTCGTGAACCGCAAATTCAGCTGTCTGATCATTCCTCTGGAAGTTTTGTCTCAGAGGAGTACCCGGCTGAGTGAGGTGTCAGTCTGTCCCTACTAGGGGGTGCCTCCCAGTTAGGCTGCTCGGGGTTCAGGGTCCCACTTTAGGAGGCAGTCTGCCTGTTCTCAGATCTCCAGCTGCATACTGGGAGAACCACTACTCTCTTCAAATCTGTCAGACAGGGACATTTAAGTCTGCGGAGGTTCCTGCTGACTTTTGGTTTGTCTGTGCCCTGCCCCCAGAGGTGGAGCCTACAGAGGCAGGCAGGCCTCCTTGAGCTGTAGTGAACTCCACCCAGTTCGAGCTTCCTGGCTTTGTTTACCTAAGCAAGCCTGGGCAATGGAGGGCACCCCTCCCCCAGCCTTGCTGCTGCCTTGCAGTTTGATCTAAGACTGCTGTGTTAGCAATCAGCGAGACTCCGTGGGCATAGGACCCTCTGAGCCAGGTGCGGGACACAATCTCCTGGTGTGCCGTTTTCCAAGCCCATTGGAAAAGCGCAGTATTAGGGTGGGAGTGACCCAATTTTCCAAGTGCCATCTGTCACCCCTTTCTTTGACTAGGAAAGGGAACTCTCTGACCCCTTGCACTTTCCGAGTGAGGCAATGCCTCGCCCTGCTTCAGCTTGTGCACGGTGTGCTGCACCAACTATCCTGCACCCACTGTTGGCACTCCCTAGTGAGATGAACCCGGTACCTCAGATGGAAATGCAGAAATACCCGTCTTCTGCATCACTCACACTGGGAGCTGTAGACCAGAGCTGTTCCTATTTGGCCATCTTGGCTCCAGCCAGCTTTTAATGAAGTAAGTTTAGGATACTCTTGTTTATTGTTTATCTAGGCTATGCTTTTAAGGTAAATGACTCATTTGTCATTTGAGACCATTTTTAGGCAAGCTAGATTTCAATAATAACAAAAAGCCATTATAGCTAAATTTATTTTTAATTTTTATTCCTAGTATGCATCATGATGCATGAACTAACCAGATTAATTATCATAGTACAGTGTTGAATTTGTCCTTAATGGGTAGACTTCTATAGGCCCAGAAGTAGATTGATTCTATGATCTAAAAAAATCTATATGTGAAGAAAAATGCATGAAGGCATTTGCATACTCAACTCAGTCAGCTTTTTATCTTAAGTCAGTAAGGATCTACCACTTGGGATGGAATTTGTTTACCTTAGGGAAACATCTCATGAGTAAATAGTGATTATAAAGTATCATTTAATATGTCATCAATAAAGAGATCTCCCCCAGAGTCCCCAGGTAACAGGTAACATAAAAAGCAATCAATGAGATGTAAACTTATTTGTAAATTTGGAAAATTGACATCTGCTCTGTAACTGGGTTAAAATGAATCAGGGAATAATGTCATTGAGTAAAAGGAGAAAGAAATTAGTACAGATGTTAGTACCAACACTGACAGTTAAGCCTACAATTCAGAGGGATCTAGCTGACAACTTTCTAGCTGTGTGACACTGGTCAAGTTTCTAAACCTCTCTGAGCTCAACTCCTCTTAGATATAAAACTTAGCTAATAAAATTCTTCTCATTGTGTTGCTACAAGACATAAATGAGGAGTACTTAGATAAGTCTTGGTACACAGTTTGTACTCAATAAATCGAAGTTGTAATTACTCTTGTAATTGTTATTAGTATAACATATTAGAGTTGGACATTTTGAAAAAATGAACATTGAACTTTTTTTCACTGTAACTCTAATGATATTCACCATTTCTGACAATGGATAAGTAATTTCAAAGATGAATTTTACAAACTTTTTTTGTGTATGGAGAGTGACTATTCTTTACCTACTTTAAAAAAATCTTATTATTTTACTCTCAGTGGCACTGTTGTCATAGCTTCTTGGATCTCTCTGTTTCCCCTTTTAACCTGTTTGTTCTCTAAAGCGACGGCTTTTTAAAAATTCTTCAATGGCATTCATTACTATGAGGGTAAAGGCAACTCTGTTTATCACAGTGACAAGGCATCCCAGCCTGACAGCTTACTTGGTCCCTTCCCCAGGACCATGCACTTCCTCTGTCTGGAAATCTCTTCCCTCCCACAAACTTTAATCTGAAACCCTAAGGACCACTGTACATGGCTGTGTGCTAAGTGTAACTTCAGTATCTTTCAGATCTTCTCCCAAACTCTATATTCTGAAAATTTTATTCGGAAGTATTTATTCGCTGATATTTTTGACAGGAAAGAATTAAAGCCCTCAAACTGTCTTTTCAAGATCACATATTTGCTCACATAGGACGCTAGGATTTTCAATTCTTCAGAGTCAACATCCATTCCACTCCATCATTTTAGGCAAACTTTAGTTCCTTTTACGCCATATGTCAGAAAGTAAATTTCTATAATCAGTCCCCATATGCTATCAATGACTTTAACAAGTTTTATTTCAGACTTTTATTTCTACTTCTGTACACCTGATTATAATTTATATTCTCCACTCCAGGTCTAACCCAGGAACCATTTAATCAATTCCCTCCCCACATCCCAAATTTACATCAGTGCCTACCACATCATGCTTCTGGAATAATCTTTCTAGCTTCCAGATCTAATATTGTCTCTCTCTTACTCTTAAAAAACTTAAAGTTTTTTCAAGAAGTACAACATTAGCTTCTATCTACAGTTTTAGGTGTAACTAGATAACTCGCTGTATCTCCACTCTCTCCCGCCTGACTGCACTAAAGGGCAGGAATTGTATATTGCTCAGTTTTGAACGAACCCACCCCCCTGTAAGTACACACTGAACCAGCCAGCCTCTAGCAACGTGGCACCTACTGAATATTGCTGTTGATAAACTTCATGATCACATAGCACTGTGACATAAACCACGTTGCTATAGTCAAATTCTAAGGATAAATTTAATGCATATTTAAAAATGGTTCTTTTGTAGGATGTTAGCCTTTAGAAAAAGATATGTATAATCTTAATTCTCATATGAGCTGTAACTCACACTTTTCAAATAAGCAAACTCAGAATTGTGAACAAAAGAGAAGAAACAGCCTGAACAGGAGCAATTCCTGTGTCCTTTGTCTGAGAAAACCTAGGGAATAAAGCATTAGATAAAATGCCATTTTCAAACAGCAGGTTGAGTCAGAATAAATGAATAATTTAAGGAAACTTCTTTTCTGGCTTTAATATCTTTAGTAAAGCATTAAGGTCTAGGCTCCTCTCCCCACTCTCCACTGCTGTCCCCACTCACCTTCAACAACAATGGTCAGCATCAAAGTGACTTGCTGCTGGGCATTTCAGCATATTAATATGACATTCTAATTAATCCAAACAAGAAGTCTGGTTGCTTTCAGAAGCTAATGATCAGAGGAAAGCCAAGATTAGTCATGTCAGGTTAAAAAAGTTCATCAGTCTCATCCTTTCTTACATTACCAAATTGTCAGAAAGTGACAGTCCTTGAAAAAGACGACAGCTGTTTACCACTGTTTCAGATAGAATCAAAACAAATCCAAACAGCACAAAACAGATAAAGGGAGATGAAGAAATAGAGCAAGAGTAAAAAAACGAGAAGAAAGGGATTACTTAGCTACTACTTTCTATCCTGTAGTAGCAGCTTTCCATTCCAAGTAGAAAAGTCTAAGACATGCAGAAGTTTTCTTCAGCAGTTGGTGACACTTGCACCATATGCTCATCTTTCGAGCCTTTTCCTATCACTGGGGTGTAGGACGGAACTAGCCAATCACACCAAATGTGCCTTTCAGAAGGAAGTCAACTAGTTCGCCATGATACAAGCATAACATAATTAAAAGATGATGAGATAGATATAAGTAATTTTAAAATTATACTTAAAACTGTATAGCAAGATTTTATTCAATGATACTTTTGGTAAATATTTTTAAATATGAAAGTTTCATATTTCTTCCTAAGAAATAAAAAAGTTGACATGTGTTACATGGAATGCGTAATTTTATTGTGCTAACTGAATTGTTAAGATTTGAAAATGTATTTTTATGTTTTGGCACATTTGGCATTCTAAAATTGTGAACATTAAAGAAATTGATAGTGACATTCACAGAGCAGTACTTAGTTTCTTACAAATTATTTATAGAAGTACATGTTGCGGATGCTATGAAAGACCCCATGTACAGTCACGTAATATAAACAAAATTAATTTTTACTACCCAAAATTCCAATGGAAAAAACGTACTGAAAATAAAATGCAAAACATCTCCATCTAAAGAGCAAACGACTTCCCTTTTAAAGCAGCTTGAAATCACTCCTAACTAGCTCAAAATCAGGAATCACATTACCTAGGATGTCTTGATCCAGCTTCTTACAATGAAGATGTCCTCACATAGTTGCAGAATACTCCCTAGTTCAGCATGTGCTGCCAACAGTCAGCATGTTTAATTGATGGTGGAGAATGGGAACTGTGGTGGTTTTTATAAAATAGCCTCCACAAATTTTTTAGAACTTTTTTCCTTTTATCAATGGTCTATGTTGCCTACCCGTGGAAATCTCAGCAGACTTGGGCTGGCTGAGAAGAAAGTGACACAGCCTGTCATCTGAGGCTCAGTCATAAAAGGCCATGCAGCTTCCAACTGGTTATCCTGGAATGTTTGCTCCCGCAGTGGTTTGTCTCGGGTGTGTGCTACTGGGACACAACTGTCATGCTGTAGGAAGCCCAAACCACACAAAGAGAATACATATAGGTGTTCCTGTTTATAGTTCTAGCCTTTGAGTGATTCCAACCCAGGGTCCAGACAAGTTAATGAAGACAACTCTAGACAATTCCACCTACTTAGGTCTTCCCAGCTGAGGCCCCAGAGTTTGTGGGCAGATTAGCCTTCCTCTCTGTACCCCATCTACACCCCTGACCCTCAGAACCATGAGAATCCTAAAGTGTTTGCTATTTTATGCCACAAATTTTAAGGTGGCTAATATACATGAATAGATAACCAGGAAACAAAAAAACTAATTATCAAGGTAGTTTTATATACTAAATCTGTGTATTTAGAATCCTACATATACTTCATTTAATCTTTACCACAACCTAAGAGACAGGTATTTTTAATCTGCTTACACATGGAAAATTGAACTTCAAAGAAGTTAAGCAACTTTCCTGAGAGCATTCTACTTTTAAGTGGCAAGGTTGCAATTACTCATGTCTGAAGTCTATTTTTAAAATGTTATTGAGTTTTTCCAGTCATGTTTATAAAAACTAAAAAAAAAAAAAATGATCTTCCTAAGTGGATATTTTAATGTTTCTCAAGCTCAGTATTCTAGATATTGTCAAACATGATTCAAATCAACATCCCATCATTTCAATGAAAAAGCACTTTTGGCCGGGCGCGGTGGCTCACGCTTGTAATCCCAGCACTTTGGGAGGCCGAGGTGGGCGGATCACGAGGTCAGGAGATCGAGACCACGGTGAAACCCCGTCTCTACTAAAAATACAAAAAAAATTAGCCGGGCGTGGTGGCAGGAGCCTGTAGTCCCAGCTATTCGGAGAGGCTGAGGCAGGAGAATGGCGTGAACCCAGGAGGCGGAGCTTGCAGTGAGCCGAGATTGTGCCACTGCACTCCAGCCTGGGCGACAGAGCGAGACTCCGTCTCAAAAAAAAAAAAAAGAAAAAGCACTTTTACATAACATGATCTGAAAAAAGGGGCAGTTGCTGAGTTCATATTTTAATTAGTCTGATGTCTGACTCTTTCTAGTGGATACTTAAACACACTTCTTGGAAAGATGAGTGCATGAACCAGTTCATGTTAACCTTAGAGTTCTTTGAGGAATGTTCTCGCAGATTGCTTGATACTTTCAAAGAAGCATGCAATAATCTTTCATGATCATATTTGCTTTTTCCTTCTCTATTTATTGTAAGATGAGAGTGACAGATATTTATTCCTTTCATTATTTCAAACCAGTAAAATATTTTATTTAAGTGAATACTTAATACTTTTTGATAATGCCTTAAACTAGAAAGTATAGAATGGAGATGCAGAATGAATTAACATTATTGAGCCATTTCTTCAAAGTGAACTTGAAATTACTGCACAGCAAGAATAGGTATCTTCCAAATCTCATAGAAGTGCTACAAGGTTAAAAATGATAAGACACAGGAAACATTTTTAATGTTTTGGAAGTTAAAATGCTGTTTGTAATAATGTCTCTTATTATCATCATTAAAATATTGCCATTTTTAAAGAAATGATATTAACGTGTTTGTTGAAGACTTTTTTTGATGTTTCTATAATACTAAAAATAAGATAAGTAAAGACAAAAGATTGTAAGCCTCTACAAGTAGTTCAATACATCTTATATTATCATTGCTTAATTATTAGGTTAATGATGTTTTTAAGTGAAAAATATCTTCAGGGAGTCATGGAGGCTAGGAAGGTTAAGCACTTAACTGACAGAAACCTGCCCCTTCATCTCAGATTTATAATGACCCAATCTCATATTGATTTCATTTCATCATGGATTACCTTAGCTTTATAAGATTTCATAGGGGGAAATTTTTCTATAAAGATATGGGCAAAACATTATTAAAAAACATTTGGACTATAGAGGAAAATTCTTAAAAGACACAATTCTGTTACAGAAATATGCAGTTAACAGATGTCTTCTGAAGACCTTTTGCTAATTACAAGTACTACTTGCAAATATAATCCATCAAACTAACAGAGATTAACACATTAGTTAAGTAGCTGCAGCTATTTTTAAAAAGTATTTCTGGTTTTAGTTTTTTCTTTGAAAAGTACCTACAGTCTAATTGGGGACCCAGATACTAAGCAATCACTCGAAATTCGTTGAGAACAAAGCTTAGAATCCAGCTACATATTGCTGTAAGAGCGTATTTAATAGGACCATTTTACTCATTAAATGAAGTGAGTGGATGTTTACTAAGAAATTGCTATGCTGAATTAAAATGCTGCTTCATCTGGCAGGGCTGAGATTAACTTTACTAATTAAAGGGTTTGAAATTCTTGGGGCACTACCATTTGAGGCTAAACAAAGTTGAAAGCCTGTTTTTGTGCTCATCAAAGTCCTTCCTCCCTGATTCTCATATCCTTTCTGGAGATCAGTCTTTTCTTAAGATGATTTGAAGAAGAAAATATGATCTGTCTTTAAGATCAATCTTACTCTACACACTACAACTGTATCCCAACTGGCAAGGCCACAAACCTGTGAAATCATACTCATTTAATGAAAACACGTCTCGTACGTCAAGCATCCAGGCCTGGTGAAACTTTGCCATGCTGGGGTTCATTTTTTTTTTTTTTTGAGACAGAGTCTCGGTCTGTTGCCCAGGCTGGAGTGCAGTGGGGTGATCTCGGCTCACTGCAACTTCCACCTCCCGGTTCAAGCTATTCTCCTGCCTCAGCCTCCAGAGTAGCTGGGACTACAGGTGCCCACCACCTCGCCCAGCTAATTTTTTTGTATTTTTAGTAGAGATGGGGTTTCACTGTGTTACTCAGGATGGTCTTGATCTCCTGACCTCGTGATCCACCTGCCTCGGCCTCCCAAAGTGCTGGGATTACAGGCGTGAGCCACTGCACCCGGCCTAATTTCTTTTTTTTTTTTTTTTTTTTTTTTTAGGCAGAGTCTTGCTCTCTCACCCAGGCTGGAGTGCAGTGGCGCGATCTCGGCTCACTGCAAGCTCCTCCTCCCAGGTTCACGCCATTCTCCTGCCTCAGCCTCTCCGAGTAGCTGGGACTACAGGCACCCGCCACCATGCCCGGCTAATTTTTTTGTACTTTTTTAGTAGAGACGGGGTTTCACCGTGGTCTCGATCTCCTGACCTCGTGATCCGCCCGCCTCGGCCTCCCAAAGTGCTGGGATTACAAGCGTGAGCCACCGCGCCCGGCGCACCCGGCCTAATTTCTTACAATCTTTCTATCTGAGAAGGAAGATCAATGCTACATGTCTTGTCTCCAGTGCTCTTTCTCCTCATTCCTTATTTCTAACTAATGACTCTACTTCACAAGTGCTTGAGAACCACCCATAGTTCATCACATCTACTACCACACGAGAACACAAACACTTTCCCCATAGAAGTTGCAGTATCTATAGAACCATAACTTTTAAAACAATTGAACAGCAATTTGAATTTCCTTCACTGCTGGATTTTTGGATTAAAGTATCCGCAATCAGGATATTCTAGTTTCTCTCAAGATAATGGGTCATATTTGCTTCATATATATGTAAAGAAATGATTGATTTTTACATTTTTCATAAAACCAAGGAATGCTATTTCTTACATTTGAATTTGTGTCCACCTCTTGCTAAACTGAAATAATATATGGCTGTTAAATAGTTGTTTCTGCTCCAGGTACCACTCAACATGGTTCAAAAATTTCAAGGTTGTTAGAGCCAGGACACACTTTGCTATTTGCAAAATAATGAATTCTGAATTCTAACAGTGAGGAGGCAAAACTGATGAGCATATTAAAAATTGAGTTCTATGTGGCAATACATCAAGTTACAAACTACAACTCTGAACTGTAGACTTTTAAGTTACTGTTTGCGTATACGGTTTTTGCATATTTACGGTGGGAGAAATATAAATCAAAATATTAGCTTACATCATTCATTCTTTACATATTTTTATTTAGACCCTATAGATAGAAAGATGAATAAGACATTCTTAAGAGTTGATTGGTGGAGAGTTATATAAATAAAGAAGTATATCAAAAGATGTTTATAGAGTGAGAATGGTATTTAATAGGGGCATTTTACTCATCAAGTATAGAGGTTATGCTGAGTGTACCCAGGTGAGAGCTGATCATTTAACTTGGAACCAAAATTTAAAGGTCATAATAAATTAATTGAGGAAATGTTTTTAAGTGAAATATACATTTTTAAATATGACCGAGTCCTTTTGTAATTATCAACAGTTTAACATTAAGTGCCTCTTTGGTACACTCTTTCTTAATTCTTCACCAGCTTTCCCTGCCACCTGCTACGCATTACGGTTCCCCCAACTACCTTTTGTGCCCTATAAAATGAAACTCATCTTAATTTTAGTATGAATAAAACATAATAAGCAGGATGAATCAGCCACCAGAAGCTCACATAATATATTCCAGGAACAAATTATAGTGACATTTGTTTAATAAACTCCTTTTATATCCATGAACTGGCTTGTCTTCATTGAAAGTAAACATTCAAAGCCACTGTGATTGAACTAAAAAGTCAGAGTAACATTTTTGTACTCTCCCAATTTATTCTTGATTAGTGACTAAGGTATTAGGTTTCATTTCTTCTCAGTTCCAATAAAAATCAACTGTAGTTTCTGCTAATGCCTTTTCATAAAATGTAAAATCCTTATCACTAATGATTTTCTTGTGTTGTGTAATTTAAAAAAATAAGATTTAATTTTCCCAGTAATAAGCAGAGTTTAAAATTTTTTTTCCACATAAGTTTATCATTCAAAATTTCAGAACTTGCTATAATTGCCACAAAAAGTCTCGATGTCACCTCCTCTGAAAACTATTTTAGGCAGAATAGATGGGCCAATCTGAGTCACAAGCAATAACTGTGTCTTGTAACTCTACGTACTATTATCCAGAGTTTCTGCTGTGCCACAATGGTCTCTAGAAGAGGAGAAATTTTCCTTCCTCTGGTGTTCCGTTTAATTAAGAGGGCTCCACGTAGCAGATGAGCTCCCAGTGTTAATTTAGTCAAATTCTTTGAATTCACTTGGCATTAATTTCCTCAGTACACACCCTGCCAATAGGATGGTTGGACTAGAAGCGATTGTGGTGTCATTTGTTTTGCATATATCAAACTAAAATTTCTTCTCCGTCCGGCTTTTGTGGCAGAGAATTTGTTAACAAATTTGTTCTTTTCCAATTTCTAAAATCGCTTCCCTAAGACAATTTATTTTCCTTTTCTCCCATTTGGCCTTGGTCAAGTATCATAGCCTATGTCATCAGCTAAGTTATAGTAACTGTAACCTAAAAAGACACAACAGGTCGTGAGCCCGGGTTGCCATCCCCTCCCTGTGTAAATCTGTGGGCACAAACAGAAATGTGCTCTTACTGAATACAGCATAATCCTGTACGTTCTACAAATGTTCTTACTTATTCAGTAAATTATTGACGTTTTGTGGCCTAACACAGCAGTAATTTTCATAATTATGCTATGAATACTTAGGAAATATAGATCCTACAAAGTACAGATTTTACTATAGAGCTACTTGGTCGTTCTTACTGGTGTTATTATTCCAGGATCATTTCTACGTTATTTACGGGACTTTTTACTTTGTCAGAGGCGATTTCAAGTCTCTCTGTACGGTCGTGCTTATTTCACTTTGTATTTCTTGAATTTCTCCAAATTTTATGTATTTCTACAGTATCTTATTTGGGACATAAAGATTTCTAAATATTATATATTTATTATAAGTTGTATCTTTCAATATTAAGATTTCCTAATTCTGACACTACAATTTCAATTCCTAGTTTCTTCTCTCGTTTCTTTCCCAGGTTATATTTTTTGCTGTCATTTTACTTTCTGCTTTAGGTACTCTCACTGGGTCTATAGTATATAATTGCTGTGTGTTGTGTGTGCTTTTGTGTTTTCATAACACACTTTAATGATCTGTTTTTCATGTTTTCTCCCAATTTTTGGTTGTAATAGGTATTTTTTCAATTTCTGACATGAAGGTTTTTTCCCCTATTTTTAATAGTTTCTATTTTATTTGACTCCATATTTGTCATATTTTTTATTGCTATGTCATATTTTTTGCCATTTCCCAGTAATTTTAAAAGATTATAGGATTTTAAATATAATTTTAATAATTTTACACTTTTCAATCATATGTTTAAATGCACATTTCTCAGTTTCATCATACGAATGATCATTATTTGTAAAGTGAAGAAAGCTTATATATACACCTTTTCTTTGCCCCTTAATTGGGTCTAAATACATACTGAAGTCTTGACCACAGATTATTGAGCCTGTCAACTTACGTCCTGTTTTATACCTCTAAGTATAATTTTTCTTTGAAAAGGGACTTAATTCTATTTACCAATACAATATTAACATCAGTACTTTCATCCTAACACATTCGTTGTGAGTTATTTATTTTGCGCTGTCAAAATAAAGTCATCTTCTAGTGGACACTTTGAGGGAGAGGGGTACATGGGTAATAGATTTCCAGATTTTTGTTTTTATTAAGCAACGTTTTTCCATGATCTGGGAATACATAAATGTCAACTGCACTTGGCATAGAATATTTTGTTCTCATATTAAGACTTTGTCAACATCTTTTCATTTGTCTTTTGACATCAAGTATTCTGAAATGAAGCCTAATAAACAATCACTCTAACAAATTTTAGGAAATTTATTAAGTATCACAGTTTAAGAGAGAATCCTTTTTTTTATTATTATACTTTAGGTTTTAGGGTACATGTGCACAACGTGCAGGTTTGTTACATATGTATCCATGTGCCATGTTGATTTCCTGCACCCATTAACTCGTCATTTAGCATTAGGTATATCTCCTAATGCTGTCCCTCCCCCCTCCCCCTACCCCACAACAGTCCCCGGAGTGTGATGTTCTCCTTCCTGTGTCCATGAGTTCTCATTGTTCAATTCCCACCTATGAGTGAGAACATGTGGTGTTTGGTTTTTTGTCCTTGCGATAGTTTACTGAGAATGATGTTTTCCAGTTCAATCCATGTCCCTACAAAGGACACGAACTCATCATTTTATATGGCTGCATAGTATTCCATGGTGTATATGTGCCACATTTTCTTAATCCAGTCTATCGTTGTTGGACACTTGGCTTGGTTCCAACTCTTTGCTATTGTGAATAGTGCCGCAATAAACATACGTGTGCATGTGTCTTTATAGCAGCATGATTTATAGTCCTTTGGGTATATACCCAGTAATGGGATGGCTGGGTCAAATGGTATTTCTAGCTCTAGATCCCTGAGGAATCGCCGCACTGACTTCCACAATGGTTGAACTAGTTTACAGTCCCACCAACAGTGTCAAAGTGTTCCTATTTCTCCACATCCTCTCCAGCACCTGTTGTTTCCTGATTTTTTAATGATGGCCATTCTAACTGGTGTGAGATGGTATCTCACTGTGGCTTTGATTTGCATTTCTCTGATGGCCAGTGATGGTGAGCATTTCTTCATGTGTTTTTTGGCTGCATTAATGTCTTCTTTTGAGAAGTGTCTGTTCATGTCCTTTGCCCACTTTTTGATGGGGTTGTTAATTTTTTCTTGTAAATTTGTTTGAGTTCATTGTAGATTCTGGATATTAGCTCTTTGTCAGATGAGTAGGTTGCAAAAATTTTCTCCCATTCTGTAGGTTCCCTGTTCACTCTGATGGTAGTTTCTTTTGCTGTGCAGGAGCTCTGTAGTTTAATTAGATCCCATTTGTCAATTTTGGCTTTTGTTGCCATTGCTTTTGGTGTTTTAGACATGAAGTCCTTGCCCACGCCTATGTCCTGAATGGTATTGCCTAGGTTTTCTTGTAGGATTTTAATGGTTTTAGGTCTAACATTTAAGTCTTTAATCCATCTTGAATTAATTTTTGTATAAGGTGTAAGGAAGGGATCCAGTTTCAGCTTTCTACATATGGCTAGCCAGTTTTCCCAGCACCATTTATTAAATAGGGAATCCTTTCCCCATTTCTTGTTTTTGTCAGGTTTGTCGAAGATCAGATAGTTGTAGATATGCGGCATCATTTCTGAGGGCTCTGTTCTGTTCCATTGATCTATGTCTCTGTTGTGGTACCAGTACCATGCTGTTTTGGTTACTGTAGCCTTGTAGTATAGTTTAAAGTCAGGTAGCGTGATGCCTCCAACTTTGTTCTTTTGGCTTAGGATTGACTTGGTGATGCGGGCTCTTTTTTGGTTCCATATGAACTTTAAAGTAGTTTTTTCCAATTCTGTGAAGAAAGTCATTGGTAGCTTGATGGGGATGGCATTGAATCTATAAATTACCTTGGGCAGTATGACTGTTTTCACGATATTGATTCTTCCAACCCATGATCATGGAATGTTCTCAGCAAATGTAAAAGAACAGAAATTATAACAAACTGTCTCTCAGACCACAGTGCAATCAAACTAGAACTCAAGATTAAGAAACTCACTCAAAACCGCTCAACTACATGGAAACTGAACAACCTGCTCCTGAATGATTATTGGGTACATAATGAAATGAAGGCAGAAATAAAGATGTTCTTTGAAACCAACGAAAACAAAGACACAACATACCAGAATCCCTGGGACACGTTCAAAGCAGTGTGTAGAGGGAAATTTATAGCACTAAATGCCCACAAGAGAAAGCAGGAAAGATCCAAAATTGACACCCTAACATCATAATTAAAAGAACTAGAAAAGCAAGAGCAAACACATTCAAAAGCTAGCAGAAGGCTAGAAGTAACGAAAATCAGAGCATAACTGAAGGAAATAGAGACACAAAAAACCCTTCAAAAAATTAATGAATCCAGGAGCTGGTTATTTGAAAAGATCAACAAAATTGATAGACCGCTAGCAAGACTAATAAAGAAGAAAAGAGAGAAGAATCAAATAGCTGCAATAAAAAACGAAAAAGGGGATATTGCCACCGATCCCACAGAAATACAATCTACCATCAGAGAATACTACAAACACCTCTATGCAAATAAACTAGAAAATCTAGAAGAAATGGATAAATTCCTCGACAAATACACCCTCCCAAAACTAAACCAGGAAGAAGTTGAATCTCTGAATAGACCAATAACAGGTTCTGAAATTGTGGCAATAATCAATAGCTTACCAACCAAAAAGAGTCCAAGACCTGATGGATTTACAGCTGAATTCTACCAGAGGTACAAGGAGGAACTGTTACCATTCCTTCTGAAAGTATTCCAATCGATAAAAAAAGAGGGAATCCTCCCTAACACATTTTATGAAGCCAGCATCGTCCTGATACCAAAGCCTGGCAGAGACACAACCAAAAAAGAGAATTTCAGACCAATATCCTTGATGAACAGCGATGCAAAAATCTTCAATAAAATACTGGCAAACCGAATCCAGCAGCCCGTCAAAAACTTATCCACCATAATCAATTGGGCTTCATCCCTGGGATGCATGGCTGGTTCAACATACGCAAATCAATAAAT
Organism: Symphalangus syndactylus; assembly: GCF_028878055.3. Classification (NCBI taxonomy): domain Eukaryota; kingdom Metazoa; phylum Chordata; class Mammalia; order Primates; family Hylobatidae; genus Symphalangus; species Symphalangus syndactylus. Next base: position 124,820,067 of record NC_072436.2, on the reverse strand, counting down.
GTAATCCAGCATATAAACAGAAGCAAAGACAAAAACCACATGATTATCTCAATAGATGCAGAAAAGGCCTTTGACAAAATTCAACAACCCTTCATGCTAAAAACTCTCAGTAAATTAGGTATTGATCGGACGTATATCAAAATAACAAGAGCTATGTACGACAAACCCACAGCCAATATCATACTGAATGGGCAAAAACTGGAAGCATTCCCTCTGAAAACTGGCACAAGACAGGGATGCCCTCTCTCACCGCTCCTATTCAACATAGTGCTGGAAGTTCTGGCCAGAGAAATCAGGCAGGAGAAGGAAATAAAGGGTATTCAATTAGGAGAGGAGGAAGTCAAATTGTCCCTGTTTGCAGAGGACATGATTGTATATCTAGAAAACCCCATTGTCTCAGCCCAAAATCTCCTTAAGCTGATTAGCAACTTCAGCAAAGTCTCAGGATACAAAATCAATGTACAAAAATCACAAGCATTCTTGTACACCAATAACAGACAAACAGAGAGCCAAATCATGAGTGAACTCCCATTCACAATTGCTTCAAAGAGAATAAAATACCTAGGAATCCAACTTACAAGGGATGTGTAGGACCTCTTCAAGGAGAACTACAAACCACTACTCAATGAAATCAAAGAGGATACAAACAAATGGAAGAAAATTCCATGCTCAAGAGAGAATCTTAAAAACATTTACGAGAAGCATGAGGTCAACAACAAAGGTTTCCACATCCCACTTTTGCTTTCTCACGTATCCAAGTGAATAGTATGTGGTCAATATTTTTGGAGTTTGTATGAGATTGTTTTATTTCCTTGTTTCTTAATAAAGTTGTTTTCTTGATTTGGTGAATATTTTAGTTCATTTTGCTGCCACTCAGGGGAGGATAATCTGTAAACAGGAAATACCACCACATTCTCAAGAGTTGTATTTTCTCCTTTAATAATGGATTGCTAGCTACAAATGCAATAAAATAATCAAAAAGAGATAACAATTTAATTAAGCTAATTACAGAAAAAATAGATCCGTCTGCATCAAGAGTCTTAAAAATAGTACTTCATTGGATTAAAATTCAGCTAAATTGAGCATTTTAATTTTTTAGATGGGCCCATAGTCTAAAGATTTATCTATGTATTACATCTATTACCTAAATATTTAACAGCAACCCCAGGAATATAACAAGGTTTTCCCATTATCGCCCCAGATTTTTATCTATCACTTTACATTGTTCTTAAATATATGTGTGAGCTAATATGGCTGGTAGAACGAAACAGCCACACTGCTTCAATTGTGACTTGAAGATAATTGCAACATGATTACATGGGCCTCTGTGATATACTATCTTGTACATCCTTTATGAAAGAAGGACTGATTTTCCTAGCTGGTGGGAGAACTGTGGCAGAGAGCACTTAGCTGTCAGCCTTCTATGGGAAATTTCTTGGTTGTAGAAACTCCGGTGGTCATGTTCCTTTACAGGGAAGCCTTTACACAGTGACTGACTGATGTGTGAGGTACAGAAGCCCACCCTCCATGTCCCAATTCAGAAAACTCTGAAGAACTCTATAAGTTTGGCTGAAGAATGTGTTGATATTGCGTCACAGCTAACCTTCCTCTGCCCAATATTGCTTCCCTTTAATCCCAAGGATATTTCTTAATAAATTTTCAGCATATAAATTTGCATTTTAGTTTACTGGAAAACCCAAACCAACATGGGATAAGGAATAAAAAATAACCCTTTTTTGTACTAATAAAGCTAGATATATTTTTATTATCTTCAAATAAAAACTACACAGAAGCATTCTGTGAAACTTCCTTCTGTTCTCTGCATAAAACTAACAGAGTTGAACCTTACTTTTGATTGAGCAGTTGTGAAACACTCTTTCTGTAGAACCTGCAAGTGGACATTCGAAGCGCTAAGAGGCGTATAGTGGAAAAAGGAATAACTTCAAATAAAAACTACACGGAAGCATTCAGTGAAACTTCTTGCTCTTCTGTGCATTCAACTAACAGAGTTGAAGCTTACTTTTGATAGAGCAGGTCTGAAACACTCTTTCTGTAGAAATTGCAAGTGGACATTCGGAGCGGTAAGAGGCCTATAGTGGAAAAAGGAATATCTTCAAATAAAAACTACACAGAAGCATTTTGTGAAACTTCTTTCTTTTCCGTGAATTCAACTCACAGATTTGAATCTTACTTTTGATTGAGCAGTTCTGAAACACTCTTTCTGTAGAAACTGCAAGTGGACATTCAGAGCGCTAAGAGGCCTATAGTAGAAAAAGGAATATCTTCAAAGAAAAACTACGCAGAAGCATTCTGTGAAACTACTTTCTTTTCTGTGCATTCAACTAATGGACTTGAACCTTACCTTTGATTGAGCAGTTCTGAAACGCTATTTCTGTAGAAACTGCAAGTGGGCATTCGGAGCGCTAAGAGTCCTATAGTGGAAAAAGAATTATCTTCAAATAAAAAATACACAGAAGCGTTCTGTGAAACTTCCTGGTGTTCTGTGCATTCAACTGACAGAGTTGAATCCTACTTTTGTTTGAGCAGTTCTGAAACACTCCTTCTGTAGAAACTGCAAGTGGACATTCGAAGCACTAAGAGGCCTGTAGTGGAGAAAGAAATATCTTCAAATAAAAACTATACAGAAGCATTCTTTGAAACTTCTTTCTGTTCTGTGCATTCAACTAACAGAGCTGAACCTTACTTTTGATTGAGCAGTTCGGAAACACTCTTTCTGTAGAAATTGCAAGTGGACAATCGGAGCGGTAAGAGGCCTATAGTGGAAAAAGGAATATCTTCAAATAAAATCTGCACAGAAGTATTCTGTTAAACTTCTTTCTGTTCTGTGCATTCAGCTAACAGACTTGAACCTCACTTTTGATTGAGCAGTTCTGAAACACTCATTCTGTAGAAACTGAAAGTGGACATTCGTAGCGCTAAGTTTCCTATAGTGGAAAAAGGAATATCTTCAAATGAAAGCTACACAGAAGCATTCTGTGAAACTTCCTTATGGTCTGTGCATTCTACTAACAGAGTTGAAACTTACTTTTGATTGAGCAGTTCTGAAACACTCTTTCTGTAGAAACTGAAGTGGACATTCGTAGCGTTAAGTGGCCTATAGTGGTAAACGGAATATCTTCAAATTAAAACTACACAGAAGCATTCTGTGAAACTTCTTTCTGTTCTGTGCATTCAACTAACAGACTTGAACCTTACATTTGATTGAGCAGTTCTGAAACACTCTTCCAGTAGAAACTGCAAGTGGACATTCAGAGCGCCAAGAGGCCTATAGTAGAAATACGAATATCTTCAACTAAAAACTATACAGAAACATTCTGTGAAACTACTTTCTGTTCTGTGCATTCAACTAACAGAGTTGAAACTTACTTATCATTGAGCAGTTCTGAAACACTCTTTCTGTAGAAACTGCAAGTGGACACTCGTAGCGCTAAGAGGCCTATACTGGTAAAAGGAATATCTTGAAATAAAAACTACACAGAAGCATTCTGTGAAACTTCTTTCTGTTCTCTGCATTCAAATAACAGAGTTGAAACTTACTTTTGATTGAGCAATTCTCAAACACTCTTTCTGTAGAAACTGCAAGTAGACAATCGGAGGGCTAAGAGGCCTCTAGTGAAAAAAGAATATATTCAATAAAAACTACACAGAAGCATTCTGTGAAACTCCTTTCTGATCTGTGCATTCAAGTAACAGAGTTGAAACTTACTTTTGATTGAGCAGTTCTGAAACACTCTTTCTGTAGAAACTGCAAGTGGACATTCGGAGCGCTAAGAGGCCGATACTAGAAACAGGAATATCTTCAGAGAAAAACTACGCAGAAGCATTCTGTGAAACTTCCTTCTGTTCTGTGCATTCAACTAACAGACTTGAACCTTACTTTTGATTGAGCAGTTCTGAAACACTCTTTCTGTAGAAACTGCAAGTGGACATTCGGAGCGCTAAGAGGCCCATATTGGAAAAAGGAACATCTTGAAATAAAAACTACACAGAAGCATTCTGTGAAACTTCTTTATGATCTGTACATTCACCTAACAGATTTGAACCTTACTTTTGATAGAGCAGTTCTGAAACACTCTTTCTGTAGAAACTGCAAGCGGACGTTCGGAGCGCTAAGTGGCCTATAGTGGAAAAAGGAATACCTTCAAATAAAAACTACACGGAAACATTCTGTGAAACTTCTTTCTGCTCTGTGCATTCAACTAACAGAGTTGAACATTACTTTTGATTGAGCAGTTCTGAAACACTCTTTCTGTAGGAACTGCAAGTGGACATTCGTAGCGCTAAGTGGTCTATAGTGGTAAAAGGAATATCTTCAAATAAAAACTACACAGAAGCATTCTGTGAAACTTCTTTCTGTTCTGTGCATTCAACTAACAGAGTTGAACCTTACTTTTGATTGAGCAGTTCTGAAACCCTCTTTCTATAGAAACTGCAAGTGAACATTCGGATTGCAAAGAGGCCTATAGTGGAAAAAGGAATATCTTCAAATTAAAACTACAAGGAAGCATTCTGTGAAACTCCTTTCAGTGCTGTGCATTAAACTTACAGACCTGAAACTTACTTTTGATTGAGCAGTTGTGAAAAACTCTCCCAGTAGAAATTGCAAGTGGACATTCGGAGCATTAAGAGGCGTATACTGGAAAAAGAATTATCTTCAAATAAAAACTACACAGAAGCATTCTGTGAAACTTCTATGGGTTCTGTGCATTCAACTGACAGAGTTGAATCCTACTTTTGATTGAGCAGTTCTGAAACACTCCTTCTGTAGAAACTGAAAGTGGACATTCAGAGCACTAAGAGGCCTATAGTGGAAAAAGGAATATCTTCAAATAAAAACTACACAGAAGCATTCTGTGAAACTTCTTTCTGTTCTGTGCATTCAACTAACAGAGTTGAACCTTACTTTTGATTGAGCCGTTCTGAAACACTCTTTCTGTAGAAACTGCAATTGGACATTCTGAGCGCTAGGAGGCCTATATTGGAAAGAGGAATATCTTCAAATAAAAACTACACAGAAGCATTCTGTGAAACTTCTTTCTGATCTGTGCATTCAACTAACAGAGTTAAAGCATACTTTAGCTTGAGGAGCTGTGAAACACTCTTTCCGTAGAAACTGCAAGTGGACATTTGGAGCGCTAAGAGGGTAATAGTGGAAAAACGAATATCTTCAAATAAATACTACACAGAAGCATTCTGTGGAACTTCTTTCTGTTCTGTGCATTCAACTAACAGAGTTGAATCTTACTTTTGATTGAGCCATTCTGAAACACTCTTTCTGCAGAAACTGCAATTGGACATTCAGAGCGCTAAGAGTCCTCTATTGGAAAAAGGAATATCATCAAATAAAAACTACACAGAAGCATTCTGTGAAACTTCTTTCTGATCTGTGCATTCAACTAACAGAGTTAAACCATACTTTTGATTGAGCAGTTCTGAAACACTCTTTCTGTAGAAAATCCAAGTGAACATTCGGAGCGCTAAGAGGGTTATAGTGGAAAAAGTAATATCTTCAAATATAAACTATACAGAAACATTCTGTGAAACTTCTTTCTGTTCTGTGCATTCAACTAACAGAGTTGAACCTTGCTTTTGATTGAACGGTTCTGAAACCCTCTTTCTGTAGAAACTGCAAGTGGACATTCGGAGCGCTAAGACGCCTATAGTGGAAGAAGGAATATGTTAAAATAAAAACTACACAGAAGCATTCTGTGAAACTTCTTTTTGTTCTGTGCATTCAGCTAACGAGTTGAACCTTACCTTTGATTGAGCAGTTCTGAAACACTCTTTCTGTAGAAACTGCAAGCGGACATTCCGAGCACTAAGAGGCCTATAGTGGAAAAAGGATTATCTTCAAATAAAAACTACACAGAAGCATTCTGTGAAACTTCTTCCTCATATGTGCATTCAACTGAGAGATTTGAACCTTAATTTTGATTGTGCAGTTCTGAAACACTCTTTTTGTAGAAACTAGAAGTGAACATTCGTGGCGCTAAGAGTCCTATAGTGGAAAAAGGAATATCTTCAAATAAACACTACACAGAAGCATTCTGTGAAACTTCTTTCTGTTCTGTGCATTCAACTAACAGAGTTGAACCTTACTTTTGATTGAGGAGTTGTGAAACGCTCTTTCTGTAGAAACTGGAAGTGGACATTTGGAGCAATATAACATGAATATATTTTCACTTTAAGCATAGGAGTATAAGAGTAAGGGAATATGCCTGCAATTCCGCAAGGTTTGATTTTATCTTACAAGTAGTTCGTTATCCAGTCAGTAAGTGTTTGTTGTACTCGATCCTGTGCCAAGTGCTGGGAATTGAGGTATGAGGACATAGTTGTAGAAACTCGGCCTATTGAGATTCTATTCAAAAGGCTCTCCTCAGTATAAGTTAGTAATCACATAAATAGACGAGATATTGACATATTATAATATATGCTATGAAGAAAAATCAGATTGAGGATTTTTAAAAGAGGTTGAAGGTGAAGTGAGATAAGGTGGGATCAAGAAATGCCTGTTTGAGGAAATTAATCTCAGGCCTGAAAGAGGAGAAGATGACAAGAGATTTCCAGGCAACCAGAAGAACACATGACAAGACCTTCTAACAGGAGAATGTTCAGCGTGTATGAGTAATAGAAGTCCATGGTGGCCGGAGCATAGTAAGTGAGCGATGCATGACATGAGGTTATACACACATTTAGAGTTAGGGGGTCCGAATATGGGTTGTGAGCTTTCTTGCACAAGTATTGGGAAGCTTCTGCAAGATTTTTCTAGGGCAATGACCTGATGTTATTCCTTTCCTGTTTTCTTTTTCTTTTTCTTTTTTTGGTGATTACTTTCTTTGCTTTCTAGAGAACAGATGGTAGAAGGGGGAAGTGGAAATATGCAGACACATTAGGGATCCATCAAAATATTGAACCGAACTGATGGGTTTGGCCGTGGTTTGACCTAGAGTGGTTATTATAGAGAATGAGCAGAATGGATGCATTAGAGAGATTTCTCAAGTTTGATATGGTTGAGCTACAGATTGGATACAGGTAGGAAGATGGTAAAGGAAGGGATGACATCAGGTATACTTCGAGTTTGGTGTTGACAAGCAGGGTGCATGGTAGAGCCGTTTATGAGAAGGCTTCAGGAGAAAAAGGAGACTTGGAAACTATTCCGAAAGGTCAGAGACTGTGTTCTGAATCTCATGGTAGAAACAGGAAGGATTCTATTGTATACAGTAACAGGAAGAAGAATGCAAATGCAACTTTTTTGACCAGCTTTACAGAGTTCAGCCAAACAAGCCATACCTAGTTCAACCTCAGTTTAGAGATGAGCAAACTGAACTTCAGAACCTGTAAACAACCTGTCAGAATCAAAAACGAGCCAGAAGAATATTTCGCCCATTACATGATACTTTGTTTATTTAAATAGTTATAATTATTTTAGATATTTTACTTTCTTGATTTTATTATTAAGCACAAATAACATTGTACTTAAAGTTTATCTCTATTTTTCACTTTTCTTATTTTATCATAATTTCAGGTAAAAATCAATCAAAAAATTATATTGAAATTGAAATACTGAATTTTATACTAAAGACAAGGCATCCAAATGAAAATGAAATTTTCCAGGTGAAAATTTCCAAATCATAAATATGTAGGGACAAAAAACTTTATTTATAAAGAAAAAGATAATTCTAATTAATTGATGATTCAAAGGTTTACAACTTTAAAAGTAAATATTATCTTTGAAGTAAAGTCCATTTAAATTATTTATGCAGCCAAAGTTTTAGTAATTGTATATGTATATCATGTAAACTTTTCCGAGAAAAATGGAATTGGAAATGTTAGAGTATTATGCGGAAAAAATCACCTAAATGAAAAAATTATCTCCTCATGAAGGATTACTTTAGCCACTTTGACAGGTGTAGGTAAAAGAACACTAAATGCACATCAATATGATTGGGAGATGCGCGCTTAGAAATACGTTATCATTGAAAAGAGAATTGTACTATCAGGTTTGCAGGGGCCCTTCTTATCCTTCATATTTATGTAACTTTGTCATCTATAGAAAGATTATGGGAATTTTAAAAATAGCTGATAGTTAAGAAACATCACCATAAAACTGTGCTGAATGCATAATAAAACATTTCCCTTCTCTCCAAAAGCCTTTTAAAATTATGTACCATAATCAGTATGGCCAGCAGAGGGTCATTTCCATGTTCAAGTTCCTCTGTTTCTCGAGGGTGAGAATCCTTCTATAGTCTTCTGAGGGTGACACTGTAGGGTTTTCTTATCCGGATTATTTTTACCTATTTTTTCCGATCCTTTCCTTTGTATATTTACATTTTACATATTGAAAGTTATTTTTTCAAATATTTTATATGCAAGTTTACAAAGTACAACGACTGTACATTAAAATAACTTATTTATGCCATATGGAAGTTTAAATATAATTTTACAATATCTAATATTGATTGTTTAGTTTCTAATCATTGATACTTGACATGATTTTTCCCAGCATACCTCAAAATATTCTTCAAAATCCTGCGAATTAATTCCTGTAACACTTCTGAGGTGTATTAATAAGCTAGAGATGTAAAGAAGATTTGCAGAGAAAATTAGGTTCCCAAATTAGAAATTTTGTCCCACTATCGACTAGAAACCTCTTGAAATGATCAAAAACAATAATGCATGTCATAGAGGAAAACCAATAAGCCTGCTGCAGCATGACTACCTCTGTGACCTCAGACAAGTTACATGTGGGTCCGCACTTATTTTCTTCATCTCTAATAAATATTTGACAAATCTCATTTTCAAAAGTCTTTTAAGGCCTTTCCACCTTTTTTTTTTGAGATGGAGTTTTGCTCTCATTGCCCAGGCTGCAGTGCAATGTCGTGGTCTCGGCTCACACAACCTCCGACTCCCGGGTTCATGTGATTCTCCTGCCTCCACCTCCTGAGTAGCTGGGATTACAGGCGCGCAACACAACGCCCAGCTAATTTTTTGTATTTTTAGTAGAGATGGGGTTTCACCATGTTGGTCAGGCTGGTCTTGAACTCCCGACCTCAGGTGATCTGCACGCCTCGGCCTCCCAAAGTGCTGGGATTACAGGCATGAGCAACCGCGGCCTGTGAGGGCTTTCTACTTTTAAGATTCAGGACGCATAGCCTGGGAGGTAAATGGTAGTATATATATATATATATATATATACACACACACACACTGTATATATATACATATATACGGTATATTATACTATATATACATATATACTGAATATTATACTCTATATATACATATCTACTGTATATTATACTGTATATATATATACACATACACACATACACACATGAGACAGAGAGAAGAGATAGACAATTTCATGTGAAAATATAAACTGTTAACATAAAATTTTGCTTCTCTGAGGAATATTTAGCATTGTTCTCAAACTTCTCTGCAGAATTTAAGCATTTTTCTTAGAACTCACCAGATAGAATGAGGGAGGGGCCATATGATAGGAGCCAGAGATGAAGGGAGAATAATAGAGAGGGTGCTTTGGGAAAAATAGTACAGTAAGGCTAGGGAATATTTCTCTCCAACGAAAAGACCAAGGTCACAGCTATATCTCTTCAGAAGCCAAACTTTCTTTTAAAATGTCAATTTCCATCTATTTCTTGCTTCACAGACATTCCATTCATTGCTGGATTTCAAATAAAGCCTTTCCATGTGCAACTTTTCTATAGAAAAAGAGAAATATGGGGGACAGTACAGTCTAAGAAGTGATTAAGAATATCTAGTGGACTTTCCCAGACTGTAAATCTTTACATATATCTGAGCCTAATGAGGTGATTTATTGTGCTATAATGCACAGTGAACTATACAGATGCTTCTTTTTGATCATGCTGCAGAATGGAACTAAATACTAAATACCAAATAGCACTCCCATGATTCTTAGAGATGTCATTCATATGGCATATTTATGCTTTTTTATATAGCAATTCTTATTCTTAGCTCTTAGGCAATTACGGAATCTTTTTTGTCATTTTAATAATCATGCTCCATTTGAGTTATGCAAGGTAGAAATTCTAAGTAGAAAATCTTGTTTTTGTTGAACATTTTTAGTAAACATTTTGGAAAAAGTCTGTTTTTTGATGCTACTTCTGCACGCTTTCTCAACATGATATTACTTGGTATTGTCCTTATTAACCATAGTACACCATATTCTGCAAATATTAGAGAGGGTTAAAAATCAGTCATGTATAAGTGTATTGTCCTTATTAACCATAGTACACCATATTCTGCAAATATTACAGAGGGTTAAAAATCAGTCATGTATAAGTAAAGTTAATGAAATAGAAAGGAAACCACATGTAGGAAATGGAAGGCAGAAGCAAATGTATTAACCGTGAGTTAGAAACGGTTTGGTCTTTGGAATGAAGCAGCAAGAGTTTAAAAATCTTGTTCGTGATTCACTAGCTTTGTGACCTTGGAGAATTACTTCAGATTTCTGAGTATCAGTTTAGTAGGTGATATCAATTGCAACTTCGCAGAATTATCATAGGTATTAAATAATGGACTTAGTATTTGGGAGAGCATAGAAAATTACTAATAGTTACATTTTTGTTAATATTACCGTTATTATTATCATACGTATAGTATTTTCTTTCACTGACAATGCATTTAGGACATAAGCAGAACTATAGAACAGTGCTTCTCCAACTTAAATGCAGAGCATGAATCACCTGGAGTTTTGTCAAAATGCGAATTCTGACTCAGTAGTCCTGCAAACTAACGAAGTCTTGGTAATGCTGGTGCTGCTAGTTCACCAACAGACCACACGTTTTGCAACAGCTATATAGAATGTCCTGTTTCTTTTTTTAATCACAAAACATGGCAAGCTCTAAAATAAAGCAGAATAACAGATTTAAATGTTAATACTCATGTCCTCAATTTATAATTTCTCCCGCCCTAACAATGGTATAATTCTGATTAAAAATTAGCAAAGAAAAAAATGGAAATTAATCTTCCTATGTTTATTCTTTTAACAAATTCTGGGTGATTACTACTGGGTTACTTGCTGTAGGAAATAGAAAAATTGCTTTGACATAGATCCTCAAGAATCTGTCCCACTACAAGCTTATTTTTGTAGGAAGCTAAAAGATTTATATAAATAACCGTAATTAAAGAGACAAATGAAGAAGTGCAATGAAAGACGTAGGGAAAGTGCTAGAGGAGTTCGGGGTGGAGGAAAATTATCCTAAAATAATATCTATGCATAACATTATGCTATCTTCCCTAACCAGCGCTTGACCAGATTGTCACAGTGAACTTTGGTCCTTTCTTATATCTTAGTTTTGGTTCCCACATCCTTCTGTTTGGGGAAGTTCTTGTTTTCCTCATGTAATGACAACAACACTTAAACAATGTATACTAGATGAAAGGAACTATATTGCTTGCTTTATTTACATAGTTAATTTAATTTGCACAATGAACTATGAAGTAATCAGCATTATTTCCTTCATTTTACATATGAGAAAATGGAGAATCAGCGACATTGAATCATCTCAAGTTTCTAAAATATCCACTCTCACCAGGCTGTTTCCCTGTTTTTGTCTGTATGCTGCTATAACAAAATGCCACAGATTGAGTAATTCATAAAAAACAGAAATGTATTGCTCACAGTTCTGGGGCTGAGAAGTCTGAAATCAAGACAGCGGAGATTTGGCAGTTGGTCCCGAGGTGGCACCTTCTTGCTTCGTCTTCAGGTGACAAAAGTGGGCAAAAACGGACAATGTAACGACATGGCAGAAGAGACTGAGGAGCCCGGCATTCCTCTAAAGCATCTTTTACGAGGACGTTTATCTCATTCATGAGGGTGGATCCTTCTTCACTTAATCACTTAACCAAAAGCCCCATCTCTTGATGTCATTGTCCTGGGATTTTAGTTTCAACATACAAACTTTGGATGGGCACATAGGTTCAAATCATAGCACCCTCCAAATTATAATGCCTCTCTCATGCCTGTTCTCCTTGAAGTACCCTCTGGTTTTGCTCTCTTCATTCTTGCCATCACAGTTAACCCTTCAGTTCCATTTCTTTAAGTAATCTCTAAATTTGTAAGATGGTTCCATCTTTTTTTTTTGTATATGGCAGTCTCTCAAACATATTTGTCATATGAACTAAGTAGGTAAATATGTAAATGCCTGCTAAATTTTAGTGAATGATATAATGGCCTAAAGACGTATCTACCCTTCAGCCAAATATATTTACTTTTAGTAGCAATCTCCTGCCATATACAAAGTCACGACTCTAGGGGTAAACATTTTAGCCTGTGGGTAAGATGTAAAGCAGTGGTATGTTATAGTGACAACTCACTGTCATAGCACTGGGACATGCTCCTCTATCTGCTACAAATTGAATCAACAAAATATATATGATTTTGTGAGATTTAAATGTATGCTCCTGTTAGTAAAATAAAAGTATGGGAAAACTTTACGGAGTAGATTTAATAGAAATGTTTTCCTGAGTTATCTGCCTTCTTTATTTTTATGTTATGCTTTAAGTCTATGGTCAATGTATAGAGCTATGATTGATGTGCTTTTCCAATTCTGTTCAGATCAGACAGGTTAATTTTCTTCTTTTAAATCTTCTTGAATTTTGTCTAACACATTTTGTTCAAATTTCTTACTAGATTATACTCCCTTCCCTAACTGCTTCATGATTACTTATACACAAACAATATTATGATATTTACACATTGAATTCATTTTAGGTGATGATTTTGGTCATAAACATGAGCAGGTTGTGAACTGTTTCAGCCATCCCAGGGCATGGCTGTCAGTCCCTTGTCTAATGTTTCAAAAAAATCTTGAATTTGTGATGATGCTGTGATGGCCCCTCAGATATTCTTACACACATCTTTGCCCCTTGTTCCCTCTAACTTTCCTCTTCTGAGAAAAAAGCAAACACTGCCAAGCTCACATGGAATTACATTTGGATGCAAGTGTCACTATGCGATGGTTGCCAATAAAAGTACACAAGGAATTTTATTATGGTGAATTAAAGGCAAACAGACTTCAGAGAAATGAGCACGAACATGAAAATGGCGCATGGTATGCTGATCTCACTGGAAAGTCATTCGGTACACAATGTTTTCACTAGAAAAATCCATTAGCTTTAGCTAGAAATTGAAATTACTTTGTAGGAAATCAGAATAAAATATGTGAAAACATTATATTCTGTGCAAGATTAATACCACGCATGGTGTTGAAAGGTTTGTGGTCTTGCTTCGACGATGCTAAAAGGTCAGAAACCACAAAGATGCATATGTGCTGTCGTTTGCACAGTTACTAATTTTTCTCATTATTTCCATAATGCGATGTGTTGTTTCAACAGAGAAACCCTCTGGAGAGTGGCTTGCACTGTTTTCAGGCAGCTCTTTTGCTTTCATGTTTTGGCCTTGGCCAGGGAATTCAGACAGACTTTTCAGTTATTTTCGACAAGAATGTATTCATTTATTGTTTTAAATAATAATAAATAGATTTTAAAATTACTGTACATTACTGCACTTTAAACTCCATGAGGTCAAGGACTCTAAATTCTGGACATCATTGTATACCCTACATCTTGCACAAGGTTTAGAAAAAATGGCATGGACACCTATTTTTTGAATCAGTAAATGAATACATAAAAGAATTCCAAACTCTAGTCCAAGGTTTTAGATTAATAATGTATTAAAATGCGTAAAATTTATAGACAAAACTCTTCTTATTTAGAAGTTTATTCTTTAGTTGGAGAGATAAAATATATGCACATAAAAGCTGAAGGAAAAATAATAAGGGTTTTGAAGTACTTACTATGTGAAAAATTTAGCATAAACCTTACATCCATTTAGTTAACACATTTTATACGTTTTATTTATATATAGTGCTGATTGGTAGAATTTATATGTGAACAGAACTATAAAAATTTTGAGGATAAGCACTAGAAACACAGAATAAATAGAGTGTTAACATGCAAAACACAGAAATACTTACATTGACTAGGTGAAAGAAAAGATTTCTGGTTCCATGTACACTGATTATTGAGGGATGAGTATGACATTATTATGCCAGAATCAATAAATATTTTAAATAGGGAGAAAACTATAATTATATATCTTTGTGTTCAACAGGAGTAGCAGTATTGATAAAGTAGAAGTTTGTTATACCTTGTTTATAGTCTTTTAAAGTTGTTTATAAATAAAATCTACTCCTAGTTAATTAATGGTTGATGTTCATTGAAGTGTTTTAAAATTTTTGACCTCTGAATTGCCTTGTACATATGGAGAAATAAAGCTTGCCTAGCATAATTTCTTGAGTGGAGAATTAATGATCTGGATAGATTTGTTGACAATAAATATGTCTGTACTTATTAATTCATTAATCTTCATGAAGAAAAATATAAAAGTCATATTCTAGTATTTTATACCATGGAAAAAATATCTTATCCTTTTCCTAAGGAAAAATACATCATGACACAAAAGTAAAGTTAATTAAATTACTTAGTTTGTTAATTAACTGTCTATTATTTCTATGGGTTGAAGTAAATTTGATACTCAATGCTATTTAATCTAATTCTAAAATCTTGAATGAGTAATGATTTTTTCATGTAAGGTTAGTTGAAATAAATTATCATTGATTTTCAGATTTAATATTAATTAGCTATTGCATATTCTTAATGGGAAATAAGTGTCTAAAAAGCCCTTTTTGGTTGCAAAAAGACCACGCCCATTGTAGACTTCTTAGAATACATCACATCTGGCCTCTTTTTTAGAGTGGGGAATTCAACTCATAAGTGGCTGGACATTGATTCTGAACATTTTGAACATTATTTGCCTGTCTTCACTCATACTGGTTGCTGTTCTTTTATAAGTAATCACCATGTTTAGCATGCACTTGAACTATTGTTACTTAGGGTGCTTGACTATTTACAAGTCTCACTAGGATTCTAGGTATTCATTAGTCTCGTGGTGTGTATTTGCTGATGGTCCTATTATCTTTGTTGGTTCAGTTACACAGTACCATCCAAGATGCTGCAACACATTATACACAGGGTATGGGTTGTGGGAGCTACAGATTTCAGTTATTATTTAGGCTCAGAAACTTAGAATCTCTGCAAGGTTGGACATGTTCCTTAGTCTTGTTTTAAGACCGTCTTGTTTTAAAAGTTAGTCCCAAATTCTTAAAATATAGAATAGGGGTGCTAGTAGTGCTCACAGAATTGTAGTAAAGATCAGCTGGGAAAAAAGAGCCTATTAAACAGAGCCTGGTATTTAATAAGTATCAGCTGCCTTCAATTAGGAATCTGTGTTGTCGTGATTAGAAGATTGCTGGTTTATTTTACAGATCTGTAAGTATAGCCAAAATATGTCAAAATAACAACCAGAAAGAATCATATACCGTCCCTTGAACATTTCATCCCTAGAATCTAGCCAGATTAGCATCTCTATACTGGCAATACTGTTAACACAGATTGTGCTCAAACCCCTCATTGACTTTTCAGCACCTGTAAATTACTGGAGATTTAGGAAGAAGTCTGGGGTTATGGCTTAGTTAAGCTGAGTGGCCAGAAAGTGTGAGATGCTGGATGCCTCCTCCAGTTCATTTCTCCAGCGGCCGCACCAGGCGTATCCATAGCTCCGCTCCCGGGAGCTCGTCTCCGGCGTGGGGCGTGTGCGCACCCCTGGCCGGGCGGAGCCTGGAGCCTGCTCATTAGCAGCGCGGGCAGCTCGTGCGCCCGCAGGAGGGAGG
Organism: Symphalangus syndactylus; assembly: GCF_028878055.3. Taxonomy (NCBI): domain Eukaryota; kingdom Metazoa; phylum Chordata; class Mammalia; order Primates; family Hylobatidae; genus Symphalangus; species Symphalangus syndactylus. Next base: position 124,804,273 of record NC_072436.2, on the reverse strand, counting down.
CGGAAGCACAGCCCTGCGCCGCCAGCAGGAGGAGGGAGCGCGGCGGCTGCAGGCAGGGGAGGGAGAGGAAAGAACGGAGGGACGGTTCCCGGACAGAGCGGGAGGAATCGGGGAGCGGCCGGTCCGGGGGGAGCTGCTCCGCTGCGCTGCGCTCGTTATTCACAGGACGCGGCGGCGCTTCCCGGGGCCGCTTCCCGGTCCCCTGGGTGGAGGCTGCCGTCTAAACCTGACTCCAGGTGAGTTCCCCAAAGAGGTGAAGCGAGGGGTCTCGAACCAGAGACGTGGAACTGGCGAGGCTGCTCGGCTCCCCAGGCGCTGCTGCCTTGACATTTCCCGATTCACGGGAGGTTTTGGGGGCGGCTGCACAGGCTGGAGGGGCGGATGGGCGGTTGCGATCCTCAGCCGGCGTGGGGGCGTTCGGGAGGAATTAGCTTCAGTGAACGGGGTTTTAGGAGATGTCCCCAAGGCACGCGCTACGTATGCGTTTCTAGACGAGCTTTTGAGACAGAAATTTGGCTTTCCGGATGCCCGTTTTGGCCTTCTGTCCTTCCTTTTGCTTGCCTCATGCCCAATTTTCCAAGCCGAGGAAAGGACTGGAAGGGCGTGGAAGTAGGAGGTCTGGGCACAGAATGCGGCAGGGCAGCCCTGGTCTCCAAGTTTGGGGGTGGGGGGTGGGACTCTTTTCCTTTCAGCCTAATTTACCAGGGGAAAACCCGCAGAGCAACTTGAGGTGCCTTTGCTCCGCACCCTCCATAAGCTTATTAGAGGGAACTTCAAGCTCGCTAGACAGCCTGTGACAGGTGACGGCAATTGAGCTTAAAAGCCATGTTGGTTCACTTCGTCTCCTCTTTATCCTTTGTTGCAAAATTGATACCTTTTTGGATTTCTTTAACAGCACAAAGTTTAAGTGGCCGGCTGACAGGAAATATTTCTTTTGAAACTGCTATGAGAAAAGTGATGAGTTAACGTTGAGAGAAAGGCAACTTTATTTTCTTGGAAGAACTTTGGGGAAAGAGATTGATAGAGAAATTCTGGGCATGAAATTATGGACATTTCCCACAGAACTTCCTTCATTTATTTATTTTTTTACATTTCCTTCATTTTTTTAATCGTGTGTGTGTGAGTGTGTGTGTGTATCAGAGAGACAAAATTCCTTGGAGGTATTAGGACTTTATTTGGTTCAGAAGTTTCTTTCTTACTAATAGCACTAATTTTTGATCATCAAGATTGTAAGAATTTACTAAGTGTTTTGCTTTTAGGTGTTTTGGATCTGTTTTTTTTAAAAATTCAATACTTACTTTGTGGGCCTTGCTGAATACCTGTCAATAAAATCGGTGGGCATACAGCTAGTCACATGACCCCTGTGGATTTAATAGCAGGTAAGTATACAAATGATAAGTTTAGGAAATAAATGTCAGAATCAACATTTAGGTGTGAAATTGAAATATCTTTCAAATATTTACCAAATTCTCTTTTAGGATCCAATGTCATTTTATGGTCAAGAGACCTTAAAGGTTTCTCAGATTGAGATATATGTATCTACTTTGTTAATCCAAATGTAATGTTTTATTTTGTTCTTTCTTTAATGACTGTTTGAATTCAACAAATAAAACTTGCATATTTAATGTAAGGTTCTTTCACATATATTACTTCTCCAATTTTTAATATAAATTTAAGGAGAAAAGCAATATTAATTCCATTTTGTAGATGAAGAGACTGTGTCACAGAAGTATTACTTTACCTAGATTTCTGTAATTATTATGTTATAAACTTAGAAATTACATATTATTCTGGAACATATAAAATATATGAATGTTATAAACCATAAGAATTCAGACCTATGCTATTTAACTTCAAGTTTAGTTCTTTACCCAAACAATTGCATGACTACATTGAGACTACTGAAGTAATTATATATAAGCATGCTATATGAAAAAATAAAACGTTTCTTATTTTTCTCGTTTCTCTTTGATATAAAATATACTATAATTTTATGGAGTTATATTCCATATTTAGATGCTCCTAACTTCCAAATAACACCTAAACTCCTAAAAACTGACCTGTGTCCTTCTTAATAGAAGTGGCTTGACAGGGAGACTCAATTTTTACTAAGAATATTCTTGGGATAATTTATGTCTTATAATCAAGATAAAGACAGGCCACATTTAGTTGTATTTTTAAACCACTTAGTGTGAACTTGCAACGCAGACATAACTTGCTTCCAGGCTACACTGCCAGCTTTGCAGTGAATAGTCTTTAAGATTCCGTGGAAACATTGGCAGATATAGCTAATGTATATCTGATGTAGGATTTATGAGAAAAGGAGAGGTAGAAACTGAATGCTCTTATATTTCATATGTGACCACATTCATAAAACTTTATTGATAAGTACTTTGTTGTCTGACACGGGCTGATACAAATAGGCTTCTTCAAGAGTTGTGGAAGAAAACAAAATCCCTATAATACAGCCTTTTTCCTCCTTTTCTTTCTTAAGTGGTAATAGTGGATCCTAGCTTTTGTGTGTCTATGCATGCTCAATACAGTTAGGGGTATAAGGAGAAGATAAGCAAGAATATTGAATGCTAGCTAGGAAACTTTTTGGAGTCTCAAATACTTTGGAACGATTTTTCACATTATATACATAAAATTCATAGTTACACTTGGGAACTAAGTATATTATACACAACTTTGCATCTGATTACAGGATTCCCTGTACATTTATAGCTCAGGTATTCTGGAAAGAGTCAAGATAATTAGTTTTATGGCTCTTGCCCGTGTGACCTGTTTCTTTCTGGTCCTGATATTAAAAGGATGACTTAAATTTTCTGGAATGTCAAAATTTTCTCTTCCCTTGGATCCTACAAAATACTTCAAGCAGTGTATGTGTGATTCTCGCTGTCATTCCAACATTTCCAATCCTCCTGAGAATGCTAAACAATGCCCTAGATTTCTTCCTTTGTAATTCTTTCAGATAGAGGGTTAGCTGAGTTAGGAAGAAAGGAGAGAGGGAGAGAAGAAGAGAGATGACATTTTATCCCTCAGGAAAGAACAAGACCAATTGTATTCCTAATTTAGAAATATTATTCTACAAACATTCCTGAACAAGAGGGCTTTGCATATACATTAAAGCAGAATACCTAGTCAACTTCTAGTTGTGCCATGCAGTGAGATGGAAGTAAGATGAGCAAGCCGAGATCATTTTTGTTGGAGAACTGAGACCACATGAAATAGGTAACAGAGTTACCCCAACTGAGGGGCAAGAGGACTTGAAAGTTTCCTCCATAAATTTGCAGTTAGTACAGGGCTGCTCCAGTGATCAGAGTCATGAATGCCCTAGAGTGTCTGTATAACCCTGTACACAGGCTGAGACAGCTCTAATGGCCCAGAAAATCCTCTGGACAGAATCACTGCACCCTTGGACATTGTCCGACCGCATGTATGAGAATAGTGAGTGCTGAGGAGTTGTGGGTAGCTCGGTACAACTCTTGCTAAAGGAGTGTCATCAACATTCATTGCTGAAAGTGAATTTTTTCATTCACATATGTGATGCCTATTAGGTCATGCTTTCTTGGATACAAATTTGTACAAGATATGAATTAATTTTTGAACATCCTTTCTTAAAAGTACCATGTTCATATAGTTGCTCATTTTAATATGAGTAGTTCAGATGGGACATAATACAGTAAGGAGATGATTGAACATCCTAAGAGCTAGTGTATATACCTTTGTTCATGATGAGATTCATCCCCTGTCCCCCTTTGTAGTGACACTGATGGCATAAGGGAGTATTAGATGAAATTTAATGCAGAAAACAATGGGATATATGAATGGTAGATATGGTTGACAACCACCATTTTCAATGAAGTTGTTTCAAAGCAAAGAAATTTGGGATAAATTCATTTTATTTGCTCCTGAAGGGTAATTAGGAATAAGTAGGAATTGTGAAGAGGCTGTAGTGTTGACATTAAGAGAAGTTTTTGATTCTTAAAATAGGATATATTACACAAGAGTGAACAAACAGAAGATACTGAACAAATATTCTGTCATAAGTAAGTGGTGGATTATTCGGACTTGTTGAACTATGTTTTTAAATGTATTATTTAAATATTTAAATATTATTAAAACCTTAAATAATATTTAAATATTATAAAAGTTATAGAAAATTATGTTTTCAATACAAATATACACTTATAAGCTATATTGTAGATATGGGAGTAAACAATGCAATTTTTTTTAACTGAGTGAAAAATTTGGTTTTTTAAAATTCCAAATGGAGCTAACAGCTTAGTGTGATACATATTTTGAATTTGAAAATTTGTAACCAAATAGGACAAATGTGTTGAAGTGTACTTTTCTTGAAGAACCGTGATAAGAATGAGCGGTGAAAAAATTACAGCATACTTACCAGGGATCAAATACTTGCTTAGGGTTAATAAGAAAAATCTCAGCAAACGCTAGAAATGAGGTACACGATCTATCACAGACCCATGATTAAGGTGGTATCTTGTTAGGTATATGAGCTTGAAAAGAAACGGCATGGCTTCACTTTACCTCAGTTGCTTCTTTTGTAAAACGGGGAGACTAAGAGTGTGGTAACTCAAAATCCTTTGTTAATGATTTTCTTCTTAGAACAGTGCCAGGTCCAATTAGGATTAGATTGCTATTTTTATTATTGATATTTGCCCTAGTTCTGCCTTTTATTGACTGTGTGAAATTAGTGAAGATCCCTTTCTGAAGCTTTGTTTCTTACCTACAAGCTGGGAATAGAATACCTGCTATGAAGAGTGGTTGTTAGTACATTAGAAAGGCTGGGTATTTGTTTATATAAGGGGCTCAGCGCATGGTAGAAATTTGATAGCATTTTTTTCTTGCCCTCCCATGTATTACTGTGGAGATATCCCACATATTATGTCCAAGTTTTTATTTTCCCCTCAAATGCAATGTCAAGCACAAAACATTCCCATCTCCCAATTCTCTTCTGATGTTCTACAACCATTAAAGTATAGAAAACTAGAATGAGTGTTTTTATAACTTTTGCTGTACTTAAGCATGTGGAGAGAAGAGCACTAGATCACAGGACACACTTTGATAGGAAAAGGGAAATATTTACACTGCAAACAACTTTCTCCTCATGCTTAACAGTTTTATGCTGTCATTCTGTCAGCACCAAGTGAGATTTTTCTCTTTAAATAGTTTTCTATTTGTGGTATGATAATTCATGTATGGACTTCATGTAATTAACATAAATATAATGGATAGTTGAGAAGTGGTTTATTTTTACCAAGAGGAAAAAATTTGTACACGATTTTTTAAAATATTGCTTTGAAAATATTTAAAATTAATTTTGATTCAGTTGGTGGAAGATAGTGTCACAAACTCACTGCTAGTGGTATTCTTGAGAAGTAATGTTTGAATTTTCTAGGTATTGTCCCCAGACTGGCTTAAAAGAATTTAATTTTAGATGTAAATTTTCTGCTTAACATGGAAGATTTTTCCCTGAAAATATTAGCTTCATCAGATACACAGTTGCTTAGGGGTAGCTACATGGAATTATGGGAAGGGTGAAATAGAAAAAAATTTTCATGTCTAAGTTATACATACTGGTGTAATCATATTGATTGGATGATAATGATAATTACAGCAATAATGTGATTGAAAGGGTAAGCAAGTAACATATACTACAGTTACTAATATAATCCTGTGATTGAGTTTACCACTTCGTTTCTCTTTTCTGGAATCCCTTAAGTTTGTCACTATTGCACTTTATTTCCTTTGCTTATTGTAGTGGTGTATTAGTTGTATTACTGCTGCTATAACAAATTACCACACATTTACATAACTTAACACATATTTATTGTCTTGCAGTTTCAAAGGTCAGAAGTCCAAAATCACTGTAATTAGGCTAAGTCAATGTGTCTGCAGTGTGGGTTCCTTCTCGAGGTGCTGAGGGGAGAATCCATTCTCTTGCATTTTCTGCTTCTGGTGGCACCTGTCTTCATTGTCTTTTCCCCGTTCCTCCATTTTCAAGGTGCGTTGCTTTTATTTCTGTTTCTGTCTCCGCGTTGTCTCCTCCTTTAACTTTGAGTCCTTATCTCCACTTCATCTAAGGACTCCTGTGATTACTTTGGACTCACATGGATGATCTGGGATAATCACCTTGTCTCCAGATCCTGAACTGAATCGTATCTACAAGTCCTTTGGCTGTGTAAGGCAGCACATTCCCAGGGCCTGGAGATTAGGTGAAGAACATCTTTTGGGACTATTATGCAGCCTATCACAAGTGGTAATAACACTTTTATGCCTTGAGACCCTGAAATTAATGTACTTGCTTACGCATGGAAAAGCAATGTATCTGTGGGGGTAACAGTTTATTTTTGAACCATTAGAAGGTATTGATGGGGAAGTTTTCATCTGACAACAGATACTGATAAATTAAATACCCTTAGATTTGTCAAAACTAGCTTTAGTAAAATATAAGTAAAAGTATTTGCACTGCTAGCGTCAAAAATATTAATTAAACCCATTATTTATCAAGGCCAAGTCCTGGATTAGTTAGGTTTAAATTAACATGGAACATTATCTTCCATAGTGCTTAATTGTGAAGCTTAGTTCTTGTTGACAAAAGCTCATCCATATAAGAAAGCATCGAAAGGTTGGTGTTTTTTTAACCTTTGCAGAATATAAATTTTCAAAGGGATGTTAGACAGTAGTTCCATCACAATTGATGCAGTTCACAAACATTCATTGTGAATATTTTATCTCATGAGTTATATCTATGACACTAATCATAGACTTCTAGAATAAATTTAGCAATGGTCATGTCAGCCTTTCAAATCTTTCTATAACCTAGAAGAGGATCATTGCATAAGATAGATTCATGTTCCCCTTTATTCCATTGTTGCCAGAGAGAACTTGAAATGCCCTGTTCAAATTAATTTAATGCAAATGAATTCTTGCTGCCTCACAAGTAGTTTGTCCTTCATTTTTCTTAAAATTATATTGAAAATGGATGTGACCTGCTTTACTGGTTGTTGTGCAGGAAGCATTGTCCTTCCTGAAAGCTCCCTCATTTGTCAAAATGAAGCCATTAAGAGTAAAGTAAATTATATTATCTGATCATAGTATCACAATTGACCTTAAAACAATAAATTTTGTAATCAGTGCAAATTGCTGAATAGTGTTTGCAGTTGTAGAAATTTCAAAGGAAACCCTGTTTGAGATACAAAGCTGCTATAATCATTTTTAAAATCTTTGTTTTTCTTTTACTTTGGAACAGTAGTGCAGTAAGTACTTTTGCCTTATTGTTCTCTCTGCCTTCCAGAAACCCTCATTCAAATATTCTAAGTTTTTAAGTCTTTTTCATTTCTTTTAATATTGTAACATTTAACAATGTCAAAGAAAGTATAATTTTTCTGGAAATCAAGCTAAAAATAAAGAGAAGCCGATGTAAATGAACATCAAATTAACAAGATTGATTAGGAAAAGTAATTTTTGAAAAGGGCCCAAAATCCCTTTGCACATAAATGCAAAAGAATTTAGTGAAAAAGGTGAAACTGGAGTAAAGAACTCTACGGATACGTAAGTAAGTCTTAATGAGAATGAGTAACGTACATGCATATCTTTAGCTCCCAGTTTCAGAGATACAGTAGTTGTACAACAAATGGTCCTTTCCTGCTGTTAAGGAAGCCTCTCCTCCTCCAGCCATGCCATTCCTCAGAGCAAGCTCTTCCACTGAGTTTTCAGCAACCATAAGTAAGAAGGATGGTACGATAGGCTGCGTGTACATATGGCCCTCATTAGCAGGCCAACTGTTCCTTTTGCCCACCCACATCACTGGGGACATATGGCGTTACTTTGACTGTTGAAACAAGTGTGTGTGGACATATCTTGGTATGAGTAAAAGACTGTTGATTGTCTTTCTCTTGTCGCTCGTGCAACCGTCTCCTTGTGGAGATCGTATTATCCATAACACTAGATTTGAGGATGATAAATGACGTTGTTATTATTAACTGAATTTGCCTCTCTAGTTTGATCACAAAACCAGCGAATGTTTGCTTATGGAACATGTAAAGCTTATAGAAGACGGAAAGCTTACAGAAAGAAGTGATGGCTTTTCTAAGCATAAGAATCAGGTCTTTTTCAATCAAAAACTAACTCATTCAAAAATTCAAGAGTTATGTAAAACCAGAACAGCAGAGGTTTCAGAAATGCTATTGAGATCATTTATTATAAAATAGCCATTAATGAAATGTAATAGTGAGTCTGTTGTTGTGACTATGTGGAGAAATGAATGAGAAAATATAAGATAGGCTGGAATGAAGAGAGTCATCGGATCCCAACATAATTCATTTTGTATAGTTCACAGTCTTGTAACTTTAAAAAAATTATGAATTTTTTCAATACTGTGAATTCTGAATTTGCAATATGAGGCTTTTCAATCCTTGCAACAAGTGTGTATTTTTCAGTGGTTCTAGAATTATCGGGGCTTTCGAGCTGCTTCTGATAAGAAGGCAAGGCTAGAGGACTCGTGTTGAGGTGGCATTTGCACAGGACTTTAGATAACATACATCGATGATGTAGAGAGAAGAGCGGGTGATGTTGCTCCGGATTATACGGGAAAGGCACCTTTTGCTCCCTCTCCTGACCTATTTGTGTATTTAGTTGTGTAGCATATTTCTTGTAGAATTACATAGTAATTTCACACACTACATTAAGAAAATCTGAACAATTTTTACTAAACTCATGTTTTCTAAATATTAAGTAAATAAAACCAATATTTGGCTAGGTAACATTTATAAAAACAGGATTTCTAGATGATAAATTTTCATCTATATCTATAGAGCTGATAAATTTTCAAAACCCTTTGAATATCACTAGTACTACAAAGTCTCGTTTCAGTTTCAGTGCCATGGCACATTGATTAATCACCACTAAAGCGGTACATGAAATATTTGGCAATATAGGTAATTGGTAATGGTGATTGATGCACAGAATACGGCACCATTATTATGCACTGGCCTTGAGAACTTTAGTTTTCATCTTCGTTCACCTGATAGAGAACAAACTAACAGCTTTTTTCTTTCAACTTGCTGGAGAATAAACTAACAACTTCAAATTATCTGATCCATCCAAAAACTTATTTCCTTGAAACTCACTGATTTATTTATTATTTCGTGGGGATCACTATTATTTGCTGTAGTAAAATATCAAATGATCGATGTTTTATACCAACATGGCAGCTCACATGGTAGGCAACAGAATGAAAACAAACAGGTTTACTACCAAGAATTATACTATATTGCTTTTATTGACAGAAAAAGCCTACAGATAATTTTATTCAGAGATTTTATGTGAATTATTTTGATAAGTGTACACATATATTTATAAGTGACCTTTCTTTGTCAAGTGTGTGCCCACACATGTATTCATACTAAATCAATCTTAGAGATTTTATCCAAAGATTGAATTTCTTAAAGTGACTGTTCCAAATATGTATAATTTATTGCCAAAAAGTCACAAAATGGCAATACAAGGAGGCATAAAAGTGAAGATAAAGGGGGAGATGATGGTTAAAAACACCTGTAAATGAATAATTGATTTTGATTTAAATTCTCTTTAGTTCTTAGCTGATGAAATGAATATAAATGAAATTATTATGCAAAACACTTCTATTTGTTGTATATGCATGTACATATATGTGTTACAAATACAAAACTGATAGGATATTATTTAACATATATTCACACTCATAATGTGCATATATGTACATAATGAAAATGAGTGCTTGATTTATATGTATGTATACACACACATACACATATTGCATACTTTCATTTTTTAAAATTTTACTTTAAGTTCTGGGATACATGTGCTGAACATGCAGGTTTGTTACATAGGTATACTTGTGCCATGGTAATTTGCTGCACCCATCAACCCGTCATCTAGGTTTTAAGCTCCACATGCATTAGCTATTTGTCCTAATGCTCTCCCTCCCCTTTCCCCCCACCCACCTACAGACCCCAGTGTGTGATGTTCCTCTCCCTGTGTCAACATGTTCTCATTGTTCAGCAGCCACTTATGAGTGAGAACATGCAGTGTTTGGTTTTCTGTTCCTTTGTTAGTTTGCTGAGGATGATGGTTTCCAGCTCCATCCATATCCCTGCAAAGGACGTGAACTCATCCTTTTTTATGGCTGTGTAGTATTCCATGGTGAACATGTGCCACATTTTCTTCATCCAGTGTATCATTGATGGGCATTATGTTGGTTCCAAGTCTTTGCTATTGTAAATAGTGCCATGATAAACATATGTGTACATGTGTCTTTAGAGTAGAATGATTTATAATCCTTTGGTATATACCCAGTAATGGGATTGCTGGGTCAAATGGTATTTCTGGTTTTATATCCTTGAGGAATCACCACATTGTATTCCACAATGGTTGAACTATTTTACAAGCCCACCAACAGTGTAAAAGTGTTCCTATTTCTCTGCATCTTCTCCAGCATCTGCTGTTTCCAGAATTTTTAATGATCACCATTCAAACTGGTGTGAGATGGTATGTCATTGTGGTTTTGATTTGCATTTCTCTAGTGACCAGTGATAATGAGCTTTTTTCATATGTTTATTGGCCACATACATGTCTTCTTTTGAGGAGTGTCTGTTCATATCCTTTGCCCACTTTTTGATGGGGTTGTTTGTTTTTTTTTCTTGTAAATTTGTTTAAGTTCCTTCTAGATTCTGGATATTAGACCTTTGTCAGATGGATAGATTGCAAAAATTTTCTCATATTTTGTAGGTTGCCTGTTCACTCTTGTGATAGTTTATTTTACTGAGCAGAAGCTCTTTAGTTTGATTAGATTCCATCTGTCAATTTTGGCTGTTGTTTCAAGTGCTGTTGGTGTTTTAGTCATGAAGTCTTTGCCCACACCTATGTCCTGAATCATATTGCCTAGGTTTTCTTCTAGGGTTTTTATAGTTTTAGGTTTTACATTTATGTTTTTAATCCACCTTGAGTTAATTCTTTTATAAGGTATAATGAAGGGGTCCAGTTTCTCTTTTCTGCATATGGCTAGCCAGTTTTCCCAGCGCCATTTATTACATAGGGAATCCTTTCCCCATTGCTTGCTTTTGTCAGGTTTGTTGAAGATCAGGTTGTTGTAGATGTGTGGTGTTATTTCTGAGACCTCTATTCTGTTTCATTTGTCTATATATCTGTTTTGATATTAGCACCATGCTGTTTTGGTTACTTTAGCTTTGTAATATAGTTTGAAGTCAGGCAGCGTCATGCCTCCAGCTTTGTTCTTTTTGCTTAGGTTAGCCTTGGCTCCACAGGCTCTTTTTTGCTTCCATATGAAATTTAACATAGTTTTTTTCTAGTTCTGTGAAGAAAGTCAATGGTAGCTTGATGGGAATAGCATTGAATCTATAAATTACTTTGGGCAATATGGCCATTTTCATGATATTGGGTCTTCCTATCCATGAGGATGGAATGTTTCTCTATGTGTTTGTGTCCTGTCATTTCCTTGAGCTCTGGTTTGTAGTTCTCCTTGAAGAGGTCCTTCACATCCCTTGTAGGTTGTATTCCTAGGTATTTTGTTTTCTTTATAGCAATTGTGAATGGGAGTTTACTAATGATTTGGCTCTCTGCTTGTCTGTTATTGGTATATAAGAAAGATTGTGATTTTTGCACATTAATTTTATATCCTGAGACTTTGCCAAAGTTGCTTATCAGGTTAAGGAATTTTTGGGCTGAGGTGGTGGCATTTTGTAAATATACAATCATGTCATCTGCAGACAGAGACAATTTGATTTCCTCTCTTCCTATTTGCATGCTTTTATTTCTTTCTCTTACTCGGTTGCCCTGGCCAGAACTTCCAATACTATGTTGATAAGAGTGGGGAGAGAGGGCATCCTTCTCTTGGGTCAGTTTTCAAAGGGAATGCTTCCAGCTTTTGGCCATTTAGCATGATATTAGCTATGCATTTGTCATAAATAGCTCTTATTTTTGTGAGATATGTTCCATCAATACCTAGTTTATTGAGAGTTTTTAGTATGAGGGGTGTTGAATTTTATTGAAGGCCTTTTCTGCATCTATTGAGATAATCATGTGGTTTTTGTCATTGGTTCTGTTTATGTGATGGATTATGTTTATTGATTTGCATATGTTGAACCAGCCTTGCATGCCAGGCATGAAGCCAACTTGATTGTGGTGGATAAGCTTTTTGATGTGCTGCTGGATTCTCTTGCCAGTATTTTATTCAGGATTTTCGCATCGATGTTCATCAGTGATATTGGCCTGAAATTTTCTTTTTCTATTGGGTCTCTGCCAGGTTTTGGAATCAGAGTGATGCTGGCCTCATAAAATGCGTTAGGGAGGAGTCCTTCTTTTTCTATTGTTCAGAATAGTTTCAGAAGGAATGGCACCAGCTCCTCTTTGTACCTCTGGTAGAACTCGGCTGTGAATACATCTGGTCCTGGGCTTTTTTTGGTTGGTAGGCTAGTAATTACTGAGTCAATTTCAGAACTTGTTATTGGTCTATTCAGGGATTTGACTTCTTCCTGGTTTAGTCTTGGGAGGGTGTATGTGTCCAGGAATTTATCCATTTCTTCTAGATTTTCTAGTTTATTTGTGTAGAGGTGTTTACAGTATTCTCTAATAATAGTTTGTATTTCTGTGGGATCAGTGGTGACATCCCCTTTATCGTTTTTTAATGTGTCTATTTGATCTTTCTCTCTTTTCTTCTTTGTTAGTCTGGCTACCGGTCTATCTATTTTGTTAACCTTTTCAAAAAACCCACTCCTAGATTCATTGATTTTTTTTTGAAGGTTTTTTTGTGTTTCTCTCCCATTCGGTTCTGCTGTGATCTTAGTTATTTCTTGTCTTATACTAGGTTTTTAATGTGTTTTCCATTGCTTCTTTTGATTGTGATGTTAGGGTGTCTATTTTAGATCTTTCCCACTTTCTAATGTGGACATTTAATGCTGTAAATTTCCCTCTAAACACTGTTTAACCTGTATCCCAGTGATTCTGGTATGTTGTGTCTTTGTTCTCATTGGTTTCAAAGAACTTATTTATTTCTGCCTTAATTTTGCTATTTACCCAGCAGTCATTCAGAAGCAGGTTGTTCAGTTTCCATGTAGTTGTGCAGTTTTGAGTGAGTTTCTTAATTCTAAGTTCTAATTTTATTACACTGTGGTTTGAGAGATTGTTTGTTATGATTTTCATTCTTTTGCATTTGCTGAGGAGTGTTTTACTTCCAATTATGTGGTTGATTTTAGAATAAGTGCTATGTGGTAATGAGAAGAATGTGTATTCTGTTGATTTGGGGTGGAGGGTTCTGTAGGTATCTATTAGGTCCACTTGGACCAGAGCTGAGTTCAAGTCTGAATATCCTTGTTAATTTCCTTTCTTGTTGATCTGTCTAATATTGATAGTGGGTTGTGAAAGTTTCCCACTATTATTGTGTGGGAGTCTAAGTCTCCTTGTGGGTCTCTAGGAACTCGTTTTATGAATCCTGGTGCTCCTGTATTTGGCATATATATATATTTAGGATAGTTAGCTCTTCTTGTTGCATTGATCCCTTTACTACTATGTAATGCCCTTCTTTGTCCTTTTTTATCCTTGTTGGTTTAAAGTCTGTTTTATTAGAGACTAGGATTGCAACTCCTGCTTTTTTTTTCTTTCTTTCCATTTGCTTGGTAAATATTCCTCCATCCCTTTATTTTGAGCCTATGTGTGTCCTTGCAAGTGAGATGTGTCTCCTGAATACAGCACACCTGTGGGTATTGACTCTTTATCCAATTTGCCAGTGTATGTCTTTTAATTGGGGCATTTAGCTCATTTATATTTACAGTTAATATTGTTATGTGTCAATTTGATCCTGTCATCATGATGCTAGCTGGTTATTCTGCACATTAGTTGAAGCAGTTTCTTCCTAGTTTCATTGGTTTTTATATTTTGGTGTGTTTTTGCAGTGGCTGGTACTGGTTTTTCCTTTCCATGTTTAGTGCTTCCTTTAGGAGCTCTTGGAAGGCAGGTCTGATGGTGACTAAATCTTTCAGCATCTGCTTGTCTGTAAAGGATTTTATTTCTCATTCACTTATGAAGCTTAGTTTGGCTGCTTATGAAATTCCATATGTACAGCATGGAAACGAGTGCATGTGATACACACACACACACACACGCACACACATTGCATACTTTCATTTTTGTGTCTGTTTCTTTTCTGATTTTATCAGCAGCCAACTAAAGAAAATAGAAAAAAAAATTGGTAATTCGATCTTTCATGTTCTGCATCTTCCAGCTTCACAACTTATAGTTTTCTATTTTTATTGTTCTTGTGATCAGAATCAAAAAGTATACAATAGAATCAGAATCAGGTCAGAATCAACAAAAATACTATAATGTTTGTACATGCTTTCAATGCAGTTTGTCTCTGCAAAGGGTGTGTGTGTTTCTGTGCAAATGTGCGTGTACACAAGTGTGTAAATAAGTGTTTTATTCATGATGGAGAAAGGCTGGTCAAAATGATTCTAAATGAGATAGCACCACTGCAGCAGATAATTAGGTCTCTAGCAATAAAACAAGTCATTAAACATGTTTCTAAGCATCTACTCAGTATCTGGCACAATGTTAAGTAGTGTAAATATAATCATTAGCAAAATTCAGCTTCTACCCTCAATGGTATATGTGTAGAACAAATTGGTAAAGCTGGAGTACATTTCAGGACCAAAAACAGTTTCTGTGTAGTTCCCACTTCATCAAGACCATGTTGTATACCTCTCATACACTTAAGCCATAGGGAAGCAATTATTCCATCCATCCTTTTACAGGGTAGTGGTGAGGAAGAAGAGCTGACTGTCATGCTTGAATTCACATAATTTCATAATTAAATAATTTCATGTTACATAATCTCGATAAACCTAAAATCCAATATATGATAAAGATAGTGTTTCAAATCAGTGGATAAGTGATAAACAGTTCATAAAATGGTGTTGAGATAATTGGCTATATGTATTTTATAGTTGCACAAAGGTATAATATGTCATTAATAAATATTAATTCCATAGTGGATGTCAAATACACTTTTTCAAAATATAAAGAAAAAAACCATAGACAAATATCACTTGCAACATTACGGTTAAAATTAAATATCCAAACATAGCCCTAACCAGTAACAGAAAATTTAAAAAAAAATTTATGGATTGGAATTTGTTAAAATATAAAACTTTTCTTTTTCAGAGGATACCATGAATATGTGTAAAAAGCAAATATCAAATCAGCAACAAGTGCTTGCAATTCACTTGACATATTTAAAATATGAGTAGTTCCAACAAATCATAAATAAATGATTAGTAGTCCAATAAAAAAAAGACAAAGTACATTGACAGGAAACTGTATGAAACTCATGAACACTTAATGTATTAGATTCTCTATTGTTAAACAAAATGCAAAAACAATAGAGAACATTATTAATATGGAGTTAATATTCAACAAAATTATTTTATCCATGTTATAAGTAAATATATACATCCAAAAACCCTTGTTTTCTCTGAAAGTTGTCACTTATGAGTCTATTTTGAAAATGTTTAAAGAACAGTAATTAATTAACTTTAATAAATAGGTACTCCTATTGAGGGAAAACAGACATTTCCATAATTTTTCTTCTGTTTCTAATCTAGTAGATGGTAGGAAAATAATGACAATTGCATGTTCATACCTGGAGAATATGCATTCCATTTCTTTTAAACTTTTGCATTCTCAAAGCTATATTGATACCTCAAAGCATACCCTTTGCTGTTGAAAACAGCCTTTCAAGTATAAAGACACACACATCACTTTCCTTAAATCTTATATAGGGCAAGGGCCTAGATGCCTATCAGAAAATGTATTTCAAGAATGCTTTTTTAGTAGTTCCTGTGGCCTTATCTTATAGAGGAAGGTTTTTTTTTTAAACATACACACAGTATTTGATGCACATTTTTATTGGAAAGAGCTTTTATTTCCTTAAATGTTTTGTTGTCTAAGTGTGAAAAGTATCCTGCAGTGGAATTTAGTGGCACAGATGCTTATTGTGATAGATGAGATGAACTTGCTTCCCTAAGCATGCATGGGCATGAAATGCATCTGGCTTCTGTACATAAAAGTCAGTTATGTTCCCAAATGTGTCTCTGCATTTACACAGACGTTTAGGGGCAGACACCCTACTGTTCCCTCAAAAGGCGGCTCTGCTTAATTATGAAGTTCAAGTTAGACCAGAAGTTGGAAAATAGTAAATTCCACATTGCAGACAGAGCCTGAGCAGGTGATGTCACCACTGCATTCTAAGGTGGCAAGTCCTCAGAGAAGTCACTTATCACCTTACCATGGAGAAAAATAACCGTGTCCAGAACACAAGAGGATGCTTTAAGGTAGCGTACAATCAAGTGTGAAAACCTGTGCAATACATACCAGGTGAAATCCAGTTCAGAGGCTCAGGAAAACAAACAAATGAGGATATGCTTTAAAAAATAGGACTTAATATAAACAGTAGTGAGAGTAAAACTATTGCTAAGCACATAGGAAACATAAACCAGGCTTTCAGGAAGGAGTTTGGCACATGTGTGCACTGGTAGGAGGTGTAATGTGCAGAAATCCGGCCTTTTGTGGCATAGCAACTAAAGTTCCTTTTCTATTGTCCAGGCAACCTTAAATATTCCTTTATGCAGTACTATTTTAAAAAGGCCATCTACTGTGCACAATGTGTTAGCATCAAGGACATGAAATTTATCTGGAATATACCAAAGCTTTAATCAATAGACTAGGACCAAAGCTTTTAAAAACAGGTTTTTTTAGATAAATCATTATAAGTTATTATTTCCTCACCATAGGTAAGGCATGATACATAACTTTACTTTTTCTCAGTCACTTAGTGTGTAGGTAGAATAATGACCCTTAGCAGGATGACCTTTTGAATGTGTTGTTAGGCAGCATGGGAGCATTATGGTTAGAGGTGGAATTAAGATTGCTAATCACCTGACCTTAAACTGGAGCGATTATCTTGAATTATCTAGATGGGCCCACTGTAGTCACAAAGAACCTTCAGACAGGAAGGCGGAGAGACCAGGGTGAGCAGAAGAGCTTGGGGAAACTGGAGCCGAGGCTGAAGTGATGTGCTGTGTCCAAGATGTGCAGAGGCCAAGAGCTCAGGGATACATGTGACCCCTCAAACCTGGTGAATTCTCTCCTGGAATCTCCAGACAAAATATAGACTTGATGATAACTTGATTTTAGCACACTAAGACCCATTTTGGACTTCTGACCCTCAGAAGTATAAAGAAAAAAATGTGTTGTTTTAATCCTCTGAGTTTATGTTAATTTACTGTAGCAGCAGTGAGAAACTAACACAGTAAGACGGCTTTTATTTTTATGTGATGTATAGAATTAAATTGGATATGCTAGGAAATATTGGAAATTTATTTATTTATTTTTTTGTCTGAGCTGGAGTCTGGCTCTGTCGCCCAGGCTGGAGTGCAGGGGCGCGATCTCGGCTCACTGCAAGCTCCGCCTCCCGGGTTCCCGCCATTCTCCTGCCTCAGCCTCCCGAGTAGCTGGGACTACAGGCGCCGCCACCACGCCGGCTAATTTTCTGTATTTTTAGTAGAGACGGAATTTCACCGTGGTCTCGATCTCCTGACCTCGTGATCCGCCTGCCTCGGCCTCCCAAAGTGCTGGGATTACAAGCGTGAGCCACCGCGCCCGGCCGGGAATTTATTTTCTTAATATAGTTCTTCATATTAGAATAATGAGAACCATCGAGCAATGAAGTGTTGTATTTTGTGAAGGATGATTATATAAACAGTACGAAGGTTAAAAACCGGGCGGGGCCGGCTGGGCACAATGGCTCGTTCATGTAATCGCAGCACTTTGGGAGGCCGGGGCAGGTGGATCTCTTGAGCCCAGGAGTCTCAGATCAGCCTGGGCAACATGTGAAACCCCATCTCCACAAAAATACAAAAACCAGGCAGACGTGGTGGCGGCGCCTGTGGTCCCAGCCACTCAGGAGGCTGCGGTGGAAGGATCGGAGCCCGGCAGGTGCAGGCTGCGGTGGACCGTGATTATGCCACTGAGCTCCAGTCTGGGTGACAGAGTGAGACCCTGTCTCCATTAAATAAATAGATAAATAAATATATATATAAGTAAAAGCGGAGGGTGTCTTTTGAAGGCTATTAAAGTCGTCTAAGTGTCCTCTGATTATATGAGGCTGGGATGGTGCATGGAAGGTTGTGTTGAATAACCTGATACTGTCTCTGAAACTATAGAAGCATTAGTAATTTTAGCCTGAGAGTGCTATAATCTGGGAAAATTTGGTCCAATACTTCCAGGGAGGGTTGAAGTTTTGAGATAGCTGGAGTTATTTCAGTTGAAGACCAGAATATGAGGCAACTGGATACTCAATTATAATTCAATTTCTACTCTTTATATTAGGTAGAAATGGGTAACATGTGGGACACTATGTTAAAAGTAATGCAGCCATAGTGTAGTGGTAGAAGCAGATGAAAAGTACTACAATAGTCGTATAGATGAGGTACTGGAAAGAAGCAGAGTTGAGAAATTGGAGATAAATGTCAGTTTTCCAGAGCCATGGGATGAAAACCAAACAGGATTACAACAGATTCAATTCACTCAAGATGTCTAACTTGGTATTAGGTCAGAAAACTAAATTTGCCGTATTTTCTTAAAAGTACCCAAAAATGTTCCTTTTGATAAAACACGTGTAGTGCACCTTCGGATTTGATTTTTCTTTATGTTCTGTAAACTGCTCACAGTAAAACAAAAAAAGTCTGACAAATATGATGGTCCTTAAATCTTGTAGGAGTATGATGCTTCTCCAAAGAATAGAGGTTTTGCTGGGAAGGCCCTAAGCAAGGAATCAAATTTCCTTTTGCAAGAAATAAAATTCTCAGAAGTTCCCTGCACCTTGGAAAGCCTCTGGTTGAAATTAATAGCACAACGTTATTTATTTAAATTTTAACTTTTAAGTTCAGGGGTACAAGTGTAGGTTTGTTACAGAGGTAAGCTTGTGCCATGGGGTTGGTTGTACAGTTTATTTCATCACCCAGGTATTAAGCCTAATTTCCATTAGTTGTTTTTCCTGATCCTCATAGCAAATATTACCCCCATAAAGTTTTATGGTTACTTTTTTCTTATGTTCTGATTAATGCCATTAGATTCACAAATTGAAATTATTTTTCAGTACTTTAATTCTGTCTAGAAGGTTTAAAAAATGTTTCCGAATTTCCTAAGTCTTCTTTCTTTGTTAGTCTTCTGAAAAGCTATATTCAATAGAATTCATGTGCTTAGGTACAGTTTCACTAAAAGCGTATCTTCAACATTTGACCTGTTTAAAAGTTCTTAAGGTGTTAAGGAACATTAGGTATCAGAGTTTATGGCGTTTGATTAATCTGAATAAATCTTGGCATCAAATTGAATTCAGCAAAAGTAACAGTGATAAATCAGAGAGCAATATTTGAAATGTCTCCATGAAACATTTTAAAACAATTTTTAAGTTCACTAATTTGAGTCATTACACTTGGCCCTAATATAGTAGATTTTAAGTGAAGCTCAGTCGAACCTGGCAGATATCATATAGAAACTTTTAATAGTCATAACAATTCCTGTACCTCATTTGGAAAAAGATTATTTCCAGAGCATCAGTGCTTTGACCAGAAAGGCATTTATTATTCTGTAACACTTTTCTTGAGAAATTAGCATGATTCCTCATTTGAGTACGCTCTCTCAGATAAGATTCTAATATTAGGGTGTGAATAAAACTTCAGGGCATTGAAAGCAGCTGGAAGATAGACAATAGGGCGATCATCCTCTCTTGTCATTCTCTATCAAGGTCCTCTTTAATTATTGGCCTAAACAGCTATAACTTTATGGTGAAAACAAACCGCTTGGATATAGCGTTAAAGGTTGAAATAATGAATTATACATAAATCTATTTAGTTCAGTTATATTCTGTTGAATTGGGAGAACATCGAATTTTTAAATTTCTCTGCATTTCTTGAAGTTAGGAATAAAAGCTGGGGTGGGGTCTCCTGAAATAATGAGGTCTAGAATAATTTCTGTTGTTAAATTTACTTTTTAGCAGGATAAGTCTACTAAAATCAATATGAATGGAACCTTCAATGTACCACTGAAGATAATTAATCTTTGAGAGGTTGAGTAACCATTACAAAGTAATTTACCTAATTAGCAACTAAACCAACCAATTTTTAGATTTCTTAACTTTAAGACTATTGCTCACATAGTCACGTAAAGTATATCTTCCACATAGTCACAGGCAATCACAAGCTAACACGAGCAGTTAGCACAAAATATATGTTCCACACAGAATGCAGAACAAAAAAAGGCACTTTAAAAATCCTTTTCCCTTTTCCAAATTCATATTTAAAAAGTTTCTTGTGGAATTTCCCAAATGCCAGCATGGCCACATATAATACAGATTGATACTGAGACCTCTAATGAGAAACAGTTAGAATTATGCTAAACAAGGAACATTCTATATTGATTTAACAAATTCTCCTCTTTCCACTTATAGTTTCTCATAAAATGTAACATGTTTGTCTCGTGTGGAGTCTGTATAGAAAAAGTGTGATAACTGAAGATATAGATACACAGGTGTATGTGTGTCTGTGTGTTCCTGTGTATTATAGCCTTTCTTTAATGGTTTTCTCTTTGTTTATATATATATATATATACTTTAAGTTCTAGGACACATGTGCACAACGTGCAGGTTTGTTACATATGTATACATGTGCCATGTTGGTGTGCTGCACCCAGTAACTCATCATTTACATTAGGTATATCTCCAAATGCTGTCCTTCCCCCTCACCCCACCCCATGACAGGCCCAGGAGTGCGATGTTCCCCTTCCTGGGTCCATGTGTTCTCATTGTTCAATTCACACCTATGAGTGAGAACATGCAGTGTTTGGTTTTTTTTGTCCTTGTGATAGTTTGCTGAAGATTATGGTTTCCAGCTTCATCCATGTGTCTACAAAGGACATGAACTCATCCTGTTTTATGGCTGCATAGTATTCCATGGTGTACATGTGCCACATTTTCTTAATCCAGTCTATCATTGTTGGACGTTTGGGCTGGTTCCAATTCTTTGCTATTGTGAATAGTGCCGCAATAAACATACGTGTGCATGTGTCTTTATAGCAGCATGATTTATAATCCTTTGGGTATATATACATATATATATATATATATATATAAACTATATATATATATTTTTGGGACGGAGTTTCGCTCTGTCACCCAGATGGAGTGCGGTGGCGTGATCTCGGCTCACTGCAAGCTCCGCCTCCCGGGTTCACAACATTCTCCTGCCTCAGCCTCCAGAGTAGCTGGGACTACAGGTGCCCGCCACCATGCCCAGCTAATTTTTTGCATTTTTAGTACAGACGGGGTTTCACCGTGTTAGCCAGGATGGTCTCGATCTCCTGACCTCATGATCCACCCTCCTCGGCCTCCCAAAGTGCTGGGATTACAGGCATGAGCCACCGCGCCTGGTCTCTATTTAAGTTAGCTCTGTCCAGGGCAAACCAGCATTTCAAAGATACAATCTGTTTTTGCAAAAAGCAGGTATACACCTATCCATTGTGCAGACATTATGTCTACTTATTTCTCTCTAAATAGATCTTTCATTTTAACAAGTACTTCACCTTCACAAAATTTAGTTGAGTCAGTGAACTCATATGCAGATGCTATATCTTGGCCAGATTATCAAGAATTAAGCCTCACAGATAGGCTGTTTCCATTTCCTTTCACAAAGTTTATCAGTCCTGGGTTACTTCTTGATTTCTTGCCAGTGGCATATAATGATGACTCAGCCAAGTCAGTTCCCAGAGTTGGACTCTTTTTTTTCTTATACATAGGAAACTTCTTTTCCAAGAATACTTGTTCCAGTTGCTCACAATCTTCATAGTTGATGATTATAGAATGATCTATGTACTTTCAATGTACCTTCAAAAATGAGATCTGCAGCTGGATAAGACGTGTGTGTGTGTATGTGTGTGTGTGTGTGTGTGTGTCTTAGTAGACTTAAACCGTTCATTGAATAAGAAGCCTAGTTGATAGTGTAAGGAGAGAGTTAGAAGAACAGGGAATTATTTGGTTTAAGGAATTGTGAAGAAAGGTGCTATGCCATTAAAATTTTTCTTTACTTTTGTGTTAAATCTTAATTTTGTGCAGAATTTACTAAGCTGCAGGAAACTGTCAAAATTGACTCTTGCTAAGTTCCATATTGCTTCGTAATTATCTTAAAACAAAAGTTGGTTGATACCAAAGTACAATTGTTCCTCTAGCTTTCATAAATTGAGACAGGTCTTTTTCTCACCCTCCACATACCTATGGCTGGAAGCCGAGGTGGTTGTTCTTGGTTCTCATTAAAACTTCTAGACTGTTAATTTCTCCGCTCCCTTCAAATTAGACTGTTCCTTTGAAACTCAAACCCCTTGGAAATATCAGCCATGCCCCTTTGGTATTACCATCATCAACAGACCTCCCTCCTGGGCACTCTTGTCTTTATTTATTTATTTTTTTTTGAGATGGAGTCTTGCTCTGTCACCCATGCTGGAGTGTAATGGTGTGATCTCGGCTCACTGCAACCTCCTCCTCCCAGTTTCAAGTGATTCTCCTGCTCAGCTTCCTGAGTAACTGGGATTACAGGTGCATACCACCACACCCAGCTAATTTTTGTATTTTTGGTAGAGACGGGGTTTCGCCATGTTGGCCAGGCTGGTCTCGAACTCCTGACCTCAGGTGATCTGCCTGCCTCAGCCCCCCAAAGTGCTGGGATTACAGGCATTAGCCACTGCACCTGGCGTCTTGTCATTTATTTAAGGCTTTAGATCTTTTGCTCAATATCATCTTCAGGCAAGTTCAGCCATCATTTTAGTGGCTCAGCTTTCACGTGAAAGGACCAGTACAAACCTCGGTTCCCCGTTTTTTGACATCTTTATTTCCATTACTTTTTTTCTTTCCTCCACTTTATTGTCATCAAATCTGAAACATTTTCTACAAGGGTATGTACCACCAGGATCTAGATGCAAATATTCTGCCTCCTGGACATCACTCCTTGCCAGCTCATTGGCCCAGATGTCCTCATTCCTACAACCCTTCATTTTCACTGAGACTCTCCTTAGGACACAGCTGCTGCTGCTCCCTCAAGATCCATCCGTACTCTCTTGCTTTCAGTTTCCACGTTTTCCTCCTCAAATGCCATAGTTCATTTTTAGCATTCCCTTGCAACTACCCTGAGCTTCATTTTCCCACAATTTATTTGTTTCTGTTTCTCTTCCCAAATTTTAAATATTGATGTTTCTAAGGGTTCTGTCCTAATTGCTCTTCTTTTCTCTCCACACACATACTCTCTCTAAGCTCTAAACACTACTAAACAGCTCATAAGTTCCAGTCTTAGAGTTTGGCCCAGACCTTTATTCTGGGAGTTGATGATTTACATGACAATAGCACTCGAATAATTCAGAGGTAACATGTCCTGGTTTCCCACATGTCAGCAAGTGGCACTGCCAGCCATGCTAGACGCTTATAAGTCATTTTTGGCCCTTCCTTAATATTCTGACAATATCCAATTCAACATTCATTTAAAAAATATTTTGGTTCCAAATACATCTGTAATTTCCTCCACCTATTTTGATGTCCAATGTCCCCAGCCTAGCCAGAGCCACATATTTTCTTACCTACGCTTATTTTCTTAGGTCATCCTTAGTCAACCTACTTGAATTCTTAGTCTCCTACACCCTGTTAGCTACAGAGAAACCAAAGTGATCTCTTAACATGTCTTTCGGTTTCCAACTCTCCCACTTTTCTGGTGTACTTGGACTAAGATTTATGTTCCTCATCATTACTAATGAAGACCTGTACTGTTTCACATATCCTTCTCTTTCAGCCACGTCTCACATTAGTCTTTCTCCCTTCTGTACTGCATCCAGATTCCTACTTTTCAGTTTTTCATTTCATCCAATTCACAGGTTTCTTCTACATGCCAAGATCTTGTTCATATATTAGGGTCCATGAACACTGGGGGTTTTTCCTAAAAGACGCATCTTTCTGTATTGTATGAAGAGCTAACTCTTTTTATTCTCAGGTCTTAGCTTAAATATTCTCACTTGGAAGAAGTGGTTAGAATCTGTATAATCCAAATTAATATTTCTTTTTTTTCTTTTTCTTTTGAGACAGGGTCTTGCTGTGTCACCCAGGCTGGAGTGCAGTGGCACAATCTTGGCTCACTGAAACCTCTGCCTCCTGGGTTCAAGCAGTTTTCCTTTCTCAGCCTCCTGAGTAGCTGGGACTACAAGCGCACACCACTACACCCGGCTAACTTTTTTATTTTTAGTAGAGATGGGGTTTTGCCATGTTGATCAGACTGGTCTCAAACTCCTGGACTCAAGTGATCCATCCGCCTTGGCCTCCCAAAATGCTGGCATTACAGGCATAAGCCACCACGCCCGGCCCAAATTAACACATCTATATATAAAAATTATATGTATGAACCTTATATAATCTGAATTAATATTATATCTAATGTTCGCCCCAACACCCTTGTTGTATATTCAGTCCCTTGCTTCACTTTTCATGTGGACACATTTTGTAATAATCTCTTCTCTTTGCTCAGTTGGGTTTCTGTGCCTGTCTTCGTCTTCAGAATTGAAACCCTAGGAGTACAGGACTGTGGCTTTCTTATTGACCACTGCAGCTCCGTAACTAAGAGAGCATCTGATACATATGTGTGAAGGGAATTGGTTAAATATAGACCACTAGGTCCAGTGGAGTCCACAGCCTATTCACTTCATGTAGTTTCCAAGAAACAAAGGCTTCTCCACATATATTAATGAATGAGATATGGGCCAGGGTATCTGGTCTGGCTGGAGATGGCTTAACTTTGAGTTCACTTGAGAGGGTATTAGTGTGAGCAGGAATGCTTTCACTCACTTCAAGAATTGCATGGTGTTTAGGGGGAAGAATCAGCCTGCTTCTCTGGAGAGACATGAGGGCTCTGTGGCTCCTGTGGGCTCTCAAACTGTTGGAAGATGACTGCTAAACCTGAGTTTTCAGGTCTCCTAGTTATATTCATTTAAACTTATAGATGATTTGTCACTATTTTAAGTTGTTTTTCACTGAAAAGTCAGTCTGAATATAGAGCCTTATTTCATTCAGATCAGAAAAACTGGGTTACAGTGAAATCTGTTTATCTATAATTTTTAAGTAAGTACAATTTTATAAACCAGTTATTCCTAACTTGAGAGGCCTGGAGGATTTATTACAATGTGTATTTCAGGGCCACATCTGCAGAAGTTTTGATACAACATTTCCTTACTAGTACCCCTGACAGCACATTTTGGCAGGCATCCTGTGTTATTCAGAAGCAGAACGTTTATGCACTACACTTTGGGAGAGAGAAGTGCATGTTATGTTACCATTTAAAGATGCCTGGTTCTTGTGGGGCAAATTGGCAAATGATTTATCTGAACTAATGGCAGAGTGGAATTTTAATACTTTAGGGTTTTCAGGAATCTTAGAGCTGTTTTCATTTGTCTCATACATAGAGCCTGAACCTTGAAGACATTAATGAATTTGTCACAGAAATTAAATTGGGTCAAAATTTACATTTCCAACCCATGTCTGTGCTCTTCATTCTAAAGCACAATGGCCTAGAGTCATATTTTAACCTCTAAGTTTT
The DNA here is from genome assembly GCF_028878055.3 of Symphalangus syndactylus. Taxonomy (NCBI): domain Eukaryota; kingdom Metazoa; phylum Chordata; class Mammalia; order Primates; family Hylobatidae; genus Symphalangus; species Symphalangus syndactylus. The sequence goes on along the minus strand of NC_072436.2, from coordinate 124,778,522 downwards.
ATCTTATTAAAAAATAAAATAAAATAAATAATTGTAAATACATGCATGTGTTATACCTATATATACAATTTATATACATTACAATATTAATTTGAATTACACATGACATCACTAGTAAAGGCCAGTTACAGTTTAGACTGAGATAAGCCCTGTGAGAGTTTACTAAGGTCAAAAAGACTCCTTTTAATAGTGACTCAGTGGCATCTACTCTAAGGACAAAGGCTCCAGTATGTATCCTAATCTAAGTTATTACTGAATGTGAGTCCTGTGATAGCTTCTAATGAAAATTTTCCATTGAAAAAATCAATGTTAATAACTGGAACTCGAGAGCTGTAATGAGTTCTGCCGTGTTTTTCGGGCTTAGACTGTGTGCTATAATATCCTAAGAAGAGGAGTTGATGACCTGTGAGCTCTGGTCCCTTCCTGATCTCATTTGATTCTTTGGTCTTTAGTTTTAAAAGGGTGATCAGAGAGGTTGCTTTATAATGGAGAAGTTGAACAAAAGGACCATCAACCTGCAGGCTCCCTGGCACAGCGCAAGTTTCACCGGATAAGCATTTCAGTAAAGAGGACTATTGCCAACAGCAATACTTGCAAGGAAGCTTTGTTCCAGAGAGGATTTTTTTTTTAAAGAAGCTGCTAGAAAAACTGACACTAGAAGCTAACTAGAGTCACTCTTTCTAGATATCAATAAAATTGTAAGTCTGAAGACATTACTTACCTAGATACAGAAATGGACTTTATTTAAGAACCAACTTTATACATACCTAATATACCTAGGCTTGTTGATCAAGTTGGCTGGCTGGGGAAGAATAAGACTATCCAGAAGATCCACATGATGAGAGAAAGCATTCGGGGAGGGCAGACAGATACTTGATGCTGGCCATAGATAGAACCCAGAGACGCTCTGTGATTGAAGTGGTTCTAATTCCTGGAAGCTTCGATTTGCTCTTATAACGTGTTCTAAAGCCCTTTAATTCAAGACTACCCTTCCTGGTTGGTACCTGTAGATGTAATGCATCTCCTAAGGTATTACTCTAGGCTCCATCGGACAGAACAACTACCTGGAGGTAGGTGGTGGAGCCTCCGGACTTCACGACACATTTCGCAATGCTGTTTACTCCAAAACACTGGCCTAATTGAACTAATCTAGCTATTGGGTAAGACGAGAAGTAATACAAGAACATTCTTAAAGTCTGTTCTCTTTTGCCTTGTGACCTTAAACATTTGAAAGACCAAGATGAACACTATTGAATAGAATTGTGTTTCCATCGTCATAACTAATCTGAAAGCCTAAGTTTTACCTCTTTCACTGCACATCCAATCTATTTTATGGGCAGGAGAGCACAATGGGCTCAGCTATCCAGGCTTTAGGAGTTATTTTAATCTTTTTTTTTTTTTTATTATACTTTAGGGTTTTAGGGTACATGTGCACAATGTGCAGGTTTGTTACATATGTATCCATGTGCCATGTTGATTTCCTGCACCCATTAACTCGTCATTTAGCATTAGGTGTATCTCCTAATGCTGTCCCTCCCCCCGCCCCCCACCCCACAACAGTCCCCGGAGCGTGATGTTCCCCTTCCTGTGTCCATGAGTTCTCATTGTTCAATTCACACCTATGAGTGAGAACATGCGATGTTTGGTTTTTTGTCCTTGCGATAGTTTACTGAGAATGATGTTTTCCAGTTTCACCCATGTCCCTACAAAGGACACGAACTCATCATTTTTTATGGCTGCATAGTATTCCATGGTGTATATGTGCCACATTTTCTTAATCCAGTCTATCGTTGTTGGACATTTGGGTTGGTTCCAACTCTTTGCTATTGTGAATAGTGCCGCAATAAACATACGTGTGCATGTGTCTTTATAGCAGCATGATTTATAGCCCTTTGGGTATATACCCAGTAATGGGATGGCTGGGTCAAATGGTATTTCTAGTTCTAGATCCCTGAGGAATCGCCACACTGACTTCCACAATGGTTGAACTAGTTTACAGTCCCATCAACAGTGTAAAAGTGTTCCTATTTCTCCACATCCTCTCCAGCACCTGTTGTTTCCTGATTTTTTAATGATGGCCATTCTAACTGGTGTGAGATGGTATCTCACTGTGGTTTTGATTTGCATTTCTCTGATGGCCAGTGATTCTTCATGTGTTTTTTGGCTGCATAAATGTCTTCTTGTACACCAATAACAGACAAACAGAGAGCCAAATCATGAGTGAACTCCCATTCACAATTGCTTCAAAGTGAATAAAATACCTAGGAATCCAACTTACAAGGGATGTGAAGGACCTCTTCAAGGAGAACTACAAACCACTGCTCAATGAAATAAAAGAGGATACAAACAAATGGAAGAACATTCCATGCTCATGGGTTGGAAGAATCAATATCGTGAAAATGGCCATACTGCCCAAGGTAATTTATAGATTCAATGCCATCCCCATCAAGCTACCAATGACTTTCTTCACAGAATTGGAAAAAACTACTTTAAAGTTCATATGGAACCAAAAAAGAGCCCGCATCACCAAGTCAATCCTAAGCCAAAAGAACAAAGCTGGAGGCATCACGCTACCTGACTTTAAACTATACTACAAGGCTACAGTAACCAAAACAGCATGGTACTGGTACCACAACAGAGACATAGATCAATGGAACAGAACAGAGCCCTCAGAAATGCTGCCGCATAGCTACAACTATCTGATCTTTGACAAACCTGACAAAAACAAGAAATGGGGAAAGGCTTCCCTATTTAATAAATGGTGCTGGGAAAACTGGCTAGCCATATGTAGAAAGCTGCAACTGGATCCCTTCCTTACACCTTATACAAAAATTAATTCAAGATGGATTAAAGACTTATATGTTAGACCTAAAACCATTAAAATCCTACAAGAAAACCTAGGCAATACCATTCAGGACATAGGCGTGGGCAAGGACTTCATGTCTAAAACACCAAAAGCAATGGCAACAAAAGCCAAAATCGACAAATGGGATCTCATTAAACTAAAGAGCTTCTGCACAGCAAAAGAAACTATCATCAGAGTGAACAGGCAACCTACACAATGGGAGAAAATTTTTGCAACCTACTCATCTGACAAAGGGCTAATATCCAGAATCTACAATGAACTCAAACAAATTTACAAGAAAAAAACAACCCCATCAAAAAGTGGGCAGAGGACATGAACAGACACTTCTCAAAAGAGTTATTTTAATCTTTAAAGAACAATAGACACAAGTAAAAGTACATACATAAAGTAGGTATTTTATATTTAATTTTTATTTTCATATGCATGAAAAGGGTGTTCCAAAAAAAGATTAGAGAAGTCCATGGCATGTCTTTCTGGTTAATGTTACTTTATTTTTTGGTTCATCTAAGATACTGCTTACAAGTTACTTGTTTTTTTTTCATGGAAAATTTTTTTTAAATGAATTGATTTTACTTTTCATCAGCACAGTTGTTGTCTAATACCAAAGTTAGTTAGAAGGTTATGATTTTTCTATTTATAGAATGGCAGGGGCAGCATTTAGATAATACATCATAGTAACTTGGCATTTATGAAATATTAGTTTTCCATAAACATGAACTCAGAGAGGAAGGTTACATTTTTTTAAATTATAATAACTTTTTGAAAACCATCTGTCCTTTAAAATGTTACTAAAACATATATTGGAACTGGTGTTTTAGATGCCAGTCCTTTCTGAAGAGTGTTTTGAGATTTTTTTCAAATACTGCCTCAGTTCTATATAAAATAGAAAAAATTCTGCCTTGTAAAATGACTACTGGATGTAGGTAAGAAGAAGTTAAGGAAATATTACATAAAAATAGATTTGCAAATGTAATTTACTGAAGGATTATTTACACTTTGATGAGTGGATCTGGATATTTTGATACTAAGTGAAAGTGGTTCCACTGGAATTAGAAGGGAACAGAGATCTGCAAGCAGGAGTGAAAAGAATGTCTGTAAGCCGGGCATGGTGGCTCATGCCTGACCTCAGGTGAGCCGCCCACCTCAGCCTCCCAAAGTGCTGGGATGACACGCTTGTTAAGCGGTACTCTAATTAATCAGTAACTTAAACCTCAAAAGAGATTCATTATGTACACAAAATTAATCTTGTGTAATCAAGTGTATAAGTAAAATTAATTGAAGAAATCAAAAAACGCACGGTGGCTGACACCTGTAATCTCAGTGCTTTCGGAAGTCTAGGTGGGAGGATCCCTTGACCTAAGGCGGCTGAGACCAGTCAAGCAACACGGTGGGACCCATCTCTGTAAAACAATTAGCCAGGGATGGTGGTGCGTGCCTGTAGTCCGAGCTACTTGAGAGGCTGAGGCAAAAGTATCGCTTGAGCCTAGGACTTGGAGTCTGCAGTGAGCTATGATCACACCACTGACTCCAGCCAGAGCAACAGAGGGAGACAATGAGAACACGTGGACACAGGAAGGGGAACATCACACTCTGGGGACTGTTGTGGGGTGGGGGGAGGGGGCAGGGACAGCATTAGGAGATACACCTAATGCTAAATGACGAGTTAATGGGTGCAGCACACCAACATGGCACATGGATACATATGTAACAAACCTGCACGTTGTGCACATGTACCCCAAAACTCAAAGTATAATAATAAATAAATAATAAATCACAAAACACTTGTAATTCCAAATCCAGATATATAAACCACAGGAATACTTAGATAAACACACGCTATACACACATATAGTATATATATGATAAAATATATTTGTATGTTCAACTTGGGAAAGGTTGATGATTTTAGAAACAAACTAATAATTCTATTGCCTTGTGCTCTAATGATTTTCAATATGAAGATGTATTTGGGATCAAATACATGAGGCTCCACATACAAGACATCTTTCTTTCCCCTCTTCTCAGCATCATGTTTTGGCTGATTATTGGACTACAACTGGGAGATCTAGAACTAAATTCCTGCTTAGTGTTTACTTGTTCAGAGCATAGGCTTTGAAATCGTCCTGTTTTGCCTCAGTCTCCACAGTGGTACCTACTAACCTCATGACTAGGGGATCGTGTAGCATTTCTCTAAGCCTTGTTTTCTTAGCTGTGAAGTGGTAAATTTTGGAAGTGCTTTGTTCATAGGATTTCTGTGAAAACTGAATTGGGTAAAGAATGTAAGGCATTTAGCACAGTAAAATAACCTGGATTACAGTAACTTTTCCAGGAGTGTTTATTAGTACTTAAACTGTCATTGTCATCAAAATTCTGTTTTTACATATGAACTTAGAAATGTCATTGTAACCTTCTCAACTCATTTGGTCATTTAAAATGGAGAGGTTGAGTTAGGTGTTTCTTCAATTTCTCTTTAGCTCTGATACTATGAGTCTGACGTTAAGTAATGCAAAGTTGGTAATTAAATCTTCCCCTTTCGTGATGTAGGAGAAAGGCATAAAAAATTTCTGGGTGACTGGATTCCCTTGCAAGTTTATTAGAATTGTAATTACGTAGCATTTTGAATAAAGCATTCATTCTGGAAATCATTAAGTTTATTTTTCTTAACTCCGTTATTTTGTCAACTGTGGAAAAATTGGGATTTAGGAGTAACCTCTGATTTAAAATTCCACCTACTAACCATTTAAATTGTAGTCTTGTAATTTCCTAACTTTGGTCTTGAAGGTGTTTCTCATTCTTATGCGTTATTATACTGTATTATATATTTATGCAACATAAAATTTATAGTTTTAACTATTTCACATGTTTACATATGAAAGGTATAATTTTGAACTTATCATTATTAAATTTGCTAGTTTTTCTTCACTATTCATTTTGGACACTTATCTATATTAGTACATGCAACTCAAGTTTATTCTTTTGAGCTACTGTATATCATTCAAATGTATGAATAAATAACCTTGCTTTGGTGGACACTTAAGTATTTTCATGTATCAGTATGAAAAGCAGTTTCAAAATGAACATTCAAATATACATTGTCATATATGTGTATAATATTTGTATATATGAAGGTTCCTGTGGGTCATATATCTGAAATCAAAATTACAAGTGTTTTGTACCTTCTATAATGAATTTTACTCTCAATTTTAAGTAAACAAGATTAGTTTTTGCACATGATGCATCTCTTTATTCAGTTAAAATTACTGACATAATTAGAATACCACTTAAAACTTGAGAATATTTTCAAGGGTATTTATGCCAAACTTACATAAATGTGTTGAAAAGTCCTTTTGTATATATGTAGAGATTATATGGTATGTTAAATTCATCAATTTGCCTAAATATCAAGTTATACTTAAGTAGTGTCCATACACCATGCTTTTGCTTGACTGAACTCCAATATGTATATCGGGAGTACTTTTTAACATTCATAGGTTAAGTGGCCTGTTTTGGAAAATGATATTAAAAATGGAATTCAGATGAATGCTTAAAGATTAAAAATGAATGAGCTTTCGTATTAATCATCAATATGACAACCCTAAAGGGAAGCATGATTTTCAAATGTACCTCCTTGTAGGCAGGATAATTCAGAAATGCACAGTGCATATTAGATATGGGATTTGAGTCATAGTGTATTTCTCTAAGAATGTAATTTATTGTACTTTCACATCCACCCCACTGAATATGCAGAGTTTAAGATGCAATGGCCAGAAGACACGAGCGTGTCACTAGAAGGATGTGGACGTGGGCTCCGGGGCTGTTGATGATGACGGTGGTGTTTTGGGGTCATCTGGGGAATGGACAAGGCCAAGGTAAGTGCAAGGATTTTCTAATTCTTTGCGAGTTGGATGCGAATTTCACTTTGTGATGAAATTATGTTTAGTCTTTGGTTTGATGTTTAAGCAATTTGTTACAATCTTCCGTCAGGTTTTTGTTACAGGGTATTGTAATATCTCTGCAGTTAAATTGAAATAGAATTAGGTGTGAGTAAATGCATCAAAATTGAAGCCATCTTTCTGAAATTGGCTTTTCTCTGTTGTAATTGATGATATGTATATATATGTGAGGTATTACGAGGCCATATATATGCGAGTGTGTGTGTTTTGGGTGGGTGGGTGTGCCTGTGAGTTTGTGTATGTGGTATTTTACAGGAACATGTAGCATATAAAGTTGTTGTGATTTTGAAGAAAAGTTTTTGGACGTTTGTCTCTTTAGGGTTTTTATGTTTTTGGATGTTTGTCTCTTTAGGGTTTTTATGTTTTACATTTTAAAATTTCAAGAACCTATTCTTAAAGGATGTGATGTTCTTTAGAAATTAAATGAAAAATGTGACGTTTCTCGTTCTTCTGCCAAGTGTATTTAGGGGAAATTAATGAGAGAGTGGAGCTGCAATGTTGTGGCATCCTGAAATGTCAGTTGGAGAGTAGAAAAGGGCCATAGATTTTGGAATAAGGCTTTCAATACTGATTTCATCAATAGCTGTATGGAGTGGTTTGTGCCAAATCTAGTATCTGTGAATGTATTTTGTGATAAGTATTGTATTATTTTTGGAGGTGTGTTGCCTGCTCAGATACAAATTGCAATTCTGTATTTTATGTGATAAAACATCCTGACACCCCTGAAATTTTCTTTTCCTTTCGGGGCAAGTGTATTCAGCATTGATTTTCTGCATTTTCAAGGCTTGAAATGAAATCTGTGAGCAGGAAGTTTACAGAGTTATTTCAAGGGATAGGTATATTTCTCCAGATAAAATTGAAAGTGTGCAGTGTTATTATATAATTGTGATGAAGTTGAGCTTTGCTAGTTTGGAGTATCTAATAAAGTTTAACACTTCTTAAAAGATCCTTCAAAAAGATCAGTTTTCTTGCCATATGTAATATTGTTCAATGAAGATTTGAAATGAAATAGATATTTTTTCAAAACCACAAATGCATCTGTGCCTTTGTATATGAACAGTTGTATATACATGTAAGCAGATAATACATTTTGTTAATTAAGATCAGCTTTGATTTTAATTTTTCTTTCCTGTCATTCAGAATTTGTATTTGCATCTAATAGAATTCTCATTTTTCTTTTTTGTGATAAAACTAATGTAAAATATATTCAATACACATAGTAGTTTTTTTCACCAAAGGTCTAAAACAAGAATATGTAGACAGTAGCTACGTTGGATTTCTGTGGCTATAAGAGTTGTCTATTTCTCTGGTGATGTGTAGAATTACTAAAATGCAGCATGACAACTGTTTCTCTGTAATAGTGATCCAACATGACATGTAGTATTACACAGGGTTGCTAATACCTTCCTCTGACCATCATTTCCAGTAATTGTGGCTTGTTTTAGATGAGGAATAGGTTATTAGATATTTAAAATATTTGAGAAAAATAGGTATCTTCTCTCTTATTTACCCAAACCCTTTTATTTACTCAATATTGATGGCTCAAGTATTCTATCTTTCACTAGGGACCATCATTTATTAAAAAATGGCCTGAAATCAATTCCAAGTCTAGCTGTAGTGAAGCTTCTAGTGGGAAATGCAAGTTAAGTAATTTGTTTTCTTTCTAAAAGGATAAATTAAAATAGACAATGATTCAAAGAACAAAACAACTTAATAGAAAACATAATGGAATGCTTTGATATTATGATTCAGGGAATTTTGCTTCCTTAGTGGTAGCCAGATTGAGTGAAGGAGATTGCTTAGGTATAATGAGCAAATCTTATAATTGCAAGTATAACCCAAGCTGCATATCATCATCTAGCTCAATAAGCCTCATTAAATATTAAATATTACCTTTTAACTTTTATGCAATTAAGCAGAATTTAAAAATAAAAGTTTTAAAAATTAAAGTTTTTATTACTAAGTATCTTTTAAAATACAAATCTCACAGCTCCTTATTGTCAAGAAAAGAACACATGAAAATTTATAAATAAGGTTTTCTCTCTATTAAGTTTACAGACTTGCATTAAATATTGGTTATTGGGACCCACCATGTCCAAGATTATGATTAAGTATCAATGAAGTATGACTCTTGCAGCAAATATGCAAGCAAATGTTTTAAGATTATTTTCACATTATTTCACATAATTTCTTAAGCATAATAGGATAAGTAAATTATACTTTCTACACAAGCTCTTCACATTTATGAATAGACCATGTTCTAAATTTTTCAATCATTGGGGAATCCCAATGTCATATTTATGAATGGACCATGTTCTAAATGTTTCAGTCATTGGGGAATCCTAAAGCCATATTTATGAATGGACCATGTTCTAAATGTTTCAGTCATTGGGGAATCCCAGTGTCATATTTATGAATGGACCATGTTCTAAATGTTTCAGTCATTGGGGAATCCCAGTGTCGTATTTATGAATGGACCATGTTCAAAATGTTTCAGTCATTGGGGAATCCCAGTGTCGTATTTATGAATGGACCATGTTCTGAATGTTTCAGTCATTGGGGAATCCCAGTGTCGTATTTGTGAATGGACCATGTTCTAAATGTTTCAGTCATTGGGGAATCTTCCTAGAGAAACCGTGTGAGAAATTGTAGCTAAGCTCAAAAACGGAAGACAAAAATCGATTTAACGAGGAATGTAGATTAATGTCATAGTATTATCGCGACTGTGTGCAACCACTACTTATAAACAATGATATAAGAAATGCAATCTGAAATCTGAATTCTAAATAGGAATGTAGTGCCATTATCCCTCTGGGACCCTTAGGGTCAAAATAAGAGAAAAGGGATGAATGGTGGGTTGGAAGTAAGTCAGTGATCCTTGTCAAATTTTTGTATCTGTCAAGAAAAGCATCTGCTTGAGGACATCCATTTTCCTACTTCTGAGTTACAGAATGATAGGTACTTATACTGAATGTGACATTCCCTGACGTGGACTCTGTCTTTGCTGCTTAGGTGGTGTGTGCATGAGAAAGTGCTTAACATCTGAAAACGGAGACAATCCTTAGAGAAAGATATATATGAATTTTAAAAGGAAATATACCTACGATGGAAATAAAACAAATAGCATAAATATCTAGCTGTATTTGGTCTTTTTGGTAACTATTACAATATATACATTTTCAAACAACTAAGTTCAGCACTGACTTTGGGAGAATCTAGATAAAACTGAACTGACATATAATAAGCATTGGTGTAAATAATAGCACAGCAGGCAGAACCATGGGGGTATTTCCTGAGGAAGAGGGACTATAGAGAGGCAAAAGAAAACCCAGCTCATTCTGGGGAGTGCCAGGAGCAGTTATTATATTCAGAACTGAGAACTTATTTCTAACTCACCAACCCATAGTTCTGGCTGAAGTGCAGTGGTGCAGTCATAGCTCATTCTCAGCCCCAAACTCCTGGGTTCATATGGTCCTCTCATCTCAGCCTCCTGGTAGCTATGACCACAGGTGTGCACTACTTTGTCCAGCCAGTTTATTTTATATTTTATTTTCATTTCATTTGTAAAGACTGGGTCTTGCTATGTTGCCCAGGCAGGTCAAAAACTCCTATCCTCAAGCAGTCCTCTAACCTAGGCCTCCCAAAGTACTGAGATTACAGGCATGAGCCATTGCATCTGGCTCAAAAATATTTCTGTCCTAATGGCTTTAACAAAGAAGTGCCGTTTTGGGGATATATACAATGGTGTGCTGCTTGGGAGTGACAAAAAAATAATTATAAGAAGAATGGAACGAATATGTCAGTATGTTTTCAAAAGCAAGTTAGCCCAAGTTTTTAAACAAGCATAATTTTAGGGTTTTTGTAACTAACTTAGGGTTTAAATGTAGCAAAAATTTTAAACATTATCATGAATACACAGAAAATTTTAATCAATTTGGTTTCCATGATGAATTTACATGCTTAAATTCCTAATTTCAATTTGCTGCTAGATATGAGAAAGTTTGAGATTTTGAAGAAGCAAGTGGTTCTTACAAATGTAGCAAACTTAAATTTTGAGGACAATTTAATTTAACTTCCATTTTTATGACCAGATTTTGGGTCAGCTGTTAAGCATTCAAAAAATAAAATCTGATAATATCTGGCAATTCCAATTTTCAGTTTTATTGATCTTCACCATGAAATAATATATAAGGTAAGGGGCAAAATTTTGGAAAAGCAGATCACTTTGTTGTCCTATTTAGCAGGTTCTCAAATTATGCCATCCTGGAATCATTACAAGTAATTATAGGAAGACAATATCTTGTGTTTTGTATTTCATTGTTACCCATCCAGTTGTTCTCTAGAGATATCAGAGAAAACCCACTCAAGAAGGGAAGGTTAGATAAACAGCCCTCTCTCTCTCTCTCTCTGTCTTTGCCTCCATTTGGTTCCTTATGTTCATTTCTCAGTGCATTTCAGTTACTTTTATTGTTCCCTTCATTTTCTCTTTCATTCCAGAAGTTTAAGTGATTGCATAATTCTTTTGACAGCTGAAGGTAGTATCCGACTTTGAATGAAAGGTTTACAGCTACAGCTTTTCAATTAGAAAATCTCAGATCATGTGATCTATGAGTTTTAATATCTTAGGATCTCGACCAGTAAGGAATAATCACTTTGAAAAACCTTGATGCTACCTAGAGTTTGTGTTTTGTGAGGTTGCTTGGTAAATTATTTTCATTTGATAATTGAATATTGCTTCAAGAGAGGTGAGCTCAGACACTTGGCAATGAATATTGAATGTGTATTCCAAGAGACATGACCTTAAAATATCATCAAGCTAAGTAGTAGTGAAATTGAACTCTGCTGTATAATAGAAGTCAGTGTTTCTTACATCTTTGTGATATATAAATATTTTTACATTGTGGTAGATAATAATTTGTATGGGAACATTTAATTGAATTTAATTTATCCTATGGCAGAATTATGTTGCATAGGTCATTTTAGTTTTTGATTTAAGCATCTTAAAATTATAAATGCAAATATTCAACACGTAAAACCCACATGAATACACACTCCCAAACATTTGAAATCCTAACAGTCATTTCCAACAGCTTTTTCCTACAAAAGAAGTCAGCTCTTCTTAGAGATGACATGCATTCCCATAGCTTGAGAGGTGCACACTATAAGGTAAACAGAGAAAGGATTACAGCAGTTTAAGAATACCAGCGGATTTACTTTATAGACAATAGACTTTTGAATTACTTGTCTTCAAAATTTGGTTTCTTGAGAAAATTATCTGTGTAGATTAATCATGCATTTCAGATACTTTCCAGACATCTGAATGTTGTTTTCTTAAAAGTAGCCAGCACGCCTTTTTATGCAGTCTGCATGGGAGATAGTAAGAGATGTGTATGCTGTATATCTACTAGTAGAGATTGGTTTTTGAGTGCTTCCTTAAAAAATTATTTTTTCTGAAGAAAGGGATTTATTTTTTATAATTTAGATTAGATGATTTTAAATGTTTTTAGGTTTTAACCTCTCTGATCATCAGGGTCATTGCCATGGAAAAAATGCAAGTTATAGCATATTTCATTTTTATAAGGAAAGAAGTTGATAATTTAGACTTTTTTCTTTTACTAAATTGAATCAATATTTGGATGGCATTAATTCACAATAGCAACAAAAAAATCTTACTATTCAACAAAATAAAGTATGATTTCCTTCACATTTAACTTAATTTGTTCTTTAAAACATCTCCTAACGAAGGTTTTCTCATCCTCTGAAGCTGAATTTATTTAGGAAAAAATATTTTAAACACCATCCCAAGTGATATAACTATTTTTATTGAGCTTTGATGTTCTATTTGAACATATTTGAAGACTGTACAAGCACTCAATTTAGAATTAAGATTTTATTTGGAGATTTTGGTTGTATTTGAAATCTGTTGTGGAATTAAACATGAAGAATATGTCAATTTACTAGATGTCATTGTCTATGACACATTTTAGTCTTATCTTTCTGCCTATATGTAAAGAGGAATAGAAATAATTGGTATAAACAGGAAAAAAGAAGTAAAGTGGTAGGATCAGATGGGAGAAATATATAAGCTAAGATACTCTTTGTTTGTTTGTTTGTTTTTTGTTTTTGTGAGACAGAGTCTTGCTCTGTTGCCCAGGCTGGAGTGCAGTGACACAATCTTGGCTCACTGCGGCCTCCACCTCCCAGGCTCAATGGTTCTCCTGCCTCAGCCTCCTGCATAGCTGGGATTACAGGTACGCATCACCACACCCGGCTAATTTTTGGATTTTTAGTAGAGACTAGGTTTGACCATGTTGGCTAGGCTAGTCTCAAACTCCTGACTTCAGTTGATCCGCCCAATTCAGCCTCCCAAAATGCTGGGATTTCAAGTGTGAGCCACCAGGGCCAGCCTAAGCTAAGATATTCTAGAAGCTAATAATAGTAAAATATAATGTAAATTGTTTAAAATTAATCTGTATATGAAATTTTTTCTAGGACTTTCCTGCCAGAAAAGTAGGAATAGAATGGCAAAAGGAACGAGGTTCCTTCTACAAGTAGGCACACATCCTATTTCACTTTATCCTGTGATCAGTCTCATAACCATCTCCTGGTGTGAAGTGCTAAAACTGTGCTTTAAGAATAACTTAAGTCCTTTATGTACAAACTAAAGTATGAGAGCCTGAACCTTGGAAACCAAGAGATTCCAAAAAGCCTTATGTGTGAGACTGGGTGCCACAGATCTTGGCAGAAATTACTGCTTATTCTTAATTCTTATCGTTCCTTTCTAGCACTTCAATTTATAATGCCAATATCTACCTCAGCCTAAAGACAAGCTCTAGAATCACTTGTGTTACTTATTACATTTCTTTTAAAAAACTCATGAATTACACATGAATTTCAAAGTTGCCAACTGAGATTCCAAGGACTTGAAAAAAAAACCTGGCACCTTTCCATTATAAAGGCTGTACGCAGTCTTCATAGTGTTTGTCTTTAAGGGACAACATGCCTCATCCATCAGCAACTTTTCTTCCTTAAATCATCATATCTTGCCTAAAAAGGTTTTCTGAAAACTAAGATTTGCAGATTGTTATATCACATCTTAATCTACGTATCAACTTTAGCATTATCAAAGCATGAACTGTTCTGGGTTTTCATAGTTAATTATGTTTGTGGTAATAACTGGGATGCAATTGTTTTTCTTCTGATGATTTTGTACTTGCTTTTCTTATGGTAACTTCTGATGCTTGTTTGTAAGATCTTCCTCTCTTTTCTCCATCTGGTTATCTTCTTACCTTCTGTCCTTTAACTCAGATGTCACCCACACTGTGTGTCTTTCTGGATTGCTTCTTATTTAACTGTTGCTTCTCATAGTTTACATACCTCCTCCTGTACCACACTATCAATATTTCTCAAGCTGCACTATATGCTGGGTTGTGTCTTTATTTATTTATAAGTTCCTTGATAATTCGGACTATATATTAGTATATTCAAAAAATACTTATGAAGTGTTTACTTTGGGTCAGGAATTATTGAGTGAAGGAAATTGACCAAAACTCTGCCATCATGAAGCTCGCATTCTAACTTAGGGAGACAGATAACAGACAATGAGCCACATAAATATGCAAAGTATCGTAAGTTAGATGGTGAAAAGTAATCCTGGATGGGGATCAGATAATTTTGATAGGATAATTTTTAACTGGGTAGTCAAGAAAGTCCGCACAGAGAAGATGGCAATTGGAAGAACAAGGTGGTGAGAACTGCTGAGTCTGGAGCAAACACACAATTTGGAGTAGTAGAAGATTCCAGAAGTAACAGAATAGAGGCGAAGAAGTGGGAATTGTGTGGAGTCTTTTACTTGCTGTTGTAATGACCTTGGCTATGCTTTGAAATGAGGTGGAAAGTTGGCAGGGACCTTAGTTTTCTTTTTAATAATTCACTATGAATTTTGAACGGTCACTATTAAAGACTCAATAATTTTGCTTTATTACTCTTGCAATTGACTACAAAAGAGCGTATTGAAGAAATGTTAAATTCTAATTTAAACTGATTGAAATAGGTTTTTATCTTTTTATGTTTCTCATCACTGAATATCTCATTTTTAATTAGTTTGAAAGCATTCTAAGATAGTGAGCCAATGCAATTTAGCATAATGCATAACTTATTATTCATCAGATTTAGGTATTTAACCGAGGATGCTAATTAGGAAAGTAACTTGTTCTGTTGGATGATTTTGATAAAGCTACTTTCAAATGATTATCACATCCATTGATGTCATATTAAGTTGTGTTTCTGGAAACCAAATTTAGGCAGTGGTAATGAGTTAATATCTCTAAGTGGATACCTTTTATCTCTACAGTCAAGGATACTTGAAAGTGGAAAAACATACTGGCTTCAAGTCTTGGGAACTAGGACTTACCGGAAATGTGTGTGTTTGTTTTGTTTCCTGGTGGAATTGTCTTCTCGGAAAGATGGTGTTTCCTTTTCAATAGGAAAAAATTGATCCTATGCTGCTTTACTTTAATGCTTTGCTTTTGTCAAAATAGTGTTTTCTTAGGAAAATTAACCTATCATAATATAATGAAAAGAGAAATGCTGAAGACACAAAATGATGTCCATGTTAATATTGAGTAGGAAGCATCAAGGGACATGAGAAGAGGGAAGTGAAGAGAGGGAGAAGAGAAATTTATAGTGTAACAACAATTAGTAAAAAGGATTAGCATATACATGTAGTCAATAAGTCAATAAATGGCTGTTTATAGAACGCCTACCAGGCACTAGGGGATATAGCAGTGAAGAAGGCAAAGACACAATTGGCTATACTGTAGTGAGGAGGGAAAGAGGAGGAAGACATACAAATACCTAAAAAAAGCAATGGTGTGAAGGGCTATAAAGTACACTACTACGAAGAAGATTACATGTGATAACATGGCTGAGTAAAACTGTCAAGGAGGAAGGCACTGATCTGGCTGTAGGTATTTCAGAGCATTTTTCTCTCTGAGGAGGTAATATTTCATTTGAGAGTTGAGTGAAGACAAAGAGGAAGGTACTTTGAAGATCTGGGGTGCTCTGAGCAGAAAGAAGGGCAGATATAAAGATTCTGTAATTTAAAAAGACAGCTTGATAGTTTCTTACAAAGAAAAGAAGGCCGGTTTGGCTGGAATGTCCATGAAGGAAGAGCATGGAGAGAGATTACATGAGTGTTCTCAGGGACCAAATCTAGATCTTATATCAAAATGTGAATATAAATTAACTACATTGAAAAGTGTATGATGGATGTGTGATACGATGAGGTTAGCTCTTAGGAGGGTGTACTATTGTGGAAGGGTACAGTAGTGAAGGAAGGGGGTTCATTTAGCTGACTATTGCACCTGTCCAGTTGAAGGATGATGGTAGTTGGGATTATGAGTGTAGCAATAAAGTTGGAGAAAATCAGTTGAGATTGGAAGTTGATTTGAAGATGATTGAATTTACTGAGCAAGAATTATATCAAGGTATTTGGATTTAGGGACATGGGGGATTATGGTCACTTTTAGTGATATGGCAAAGTCTTGATGACATGAGGCAGTTTGCAAGTGACAGAGGTGTGGGTAGGTGCGTATGTGTGATTGATTTTACATTTTTTAATCTTAAATTAAGACGCTAGTTAGAATCCAAGTGGAGACATCAAGTAGGCACTGACAAGTTGACTTGGCTAGAGATGTGAGTTAGATCATCGTAGCCTATAGAGCATGCCTAAAGTCATGCATCTAGGTGAGGGGTTGGAAAACTATTATAGCCCATGAGCCAGATCTGGTCTGCCACCTATTTTTGTATGGCTCATGAGTTATAAGTACGTGTGGCATTTATAAGTCTAAAATGTAAAATACAGGGAAATTTTTCAGCAGGGAAAGTTCCATAAATTTGCCTCTTGGCAACACAAAGCCTGCAATATTTACTATCTGGCTCTTTGTCAAAAATGTTACTGACTCCTGATCTGGATGAAACCCTGTGAGGAGAGAGTGTTGACAGAAGAGAGAGAAGCATCACAGTGGAAATTAAAATTATGTCAACTGAAGTGTGTAGGGTAGAGAATTTAAGCCTGAGTATAACAGTAAGAGATTAAAATAACAGTAAATTCATTATCAGCGTGATCAATGAAACCTTTGGGGGCAAAGAGGAACTATCTTCGTCACACCTTTCACTCACTCATAGAAAGATCTTAGGCAGGAAATATAACTTGTTTGAAGATCTGAGATAAGGCTAATGTAGTTTGGACAAAGAAAGCCAATGGGAGGATGACATTACATCTGGCCAAAGATTTAGGGAAGAGCCAAATACTTCAGGCTTTTTAAAGTGATCTTTAGATAAAGAGGAGGTCATCAAGCCATTCCGAAGTTGGAGGATCAAATCACATCTGATGGGAAAAAATCTGGCTGTATGTGCATCTAGGATGTAAGGAAGCCAACATGGATGTGAAGTTAAAATTGTCCATTGCAAATAATAAAATGAAGGCCCCAGGTAGCCTTGGCAAGGGCAGATTTGGTATAAAATCCTTATTGGAATGGGCTTAAGCAGTAACGGGAATACGGATCTAGCTGTTGTGTTTAGTGGAATTTTATCAGTCTTTTTGTTGTGTATGATATATAGATGGTCAAAATAAGGAACTTCTACATTTTCGGTTTTTGTTTTATTTTAATTGAGATTTGAATTAAAAATAAGAAACTTTTATTTTGAAACTTGGAGACTGTGTTTAAAAAGTATAGAGTAGGGCTAGAAAAAAACCTAAAACTCTCCTGATGAGGAGAGTGCTAATCGTGACTCTAATAATAATAAAATACTTTTCTGATAATTTTTTGTGTGTTTCATTATTTATATATGTATGGGAAGTTGTACCCTAGCCACATGCCAATTCACCTGGTGAACTTGCTCTTCAACGTGGCACAAATATTTCCTTCTATCTTTAGCCTTCCGGGGTTTCTCACATGGACTATTGGCTCTTCCTACATGAACCTGCTGGTAGTACCCTGTAGGAGACATGCTACTCCATGACAACAGGCACCACGCTGTAGGGGAATTACCATACCTGTCAATCACTATCTCTAGAATGTGGCCTTTCATGAGCCCTGAGATTTCATACTGTTTCTCTGAGCTGTAACAATATTTATATTGAAAAAATAAACATGTTCTTCTATCTTTAATATTTTATACCTTATAATTTGAATATCCCATTTTCATTATACTACTTAGCTGCTAAGTTATGTTATAAAAACAAGTTTTAATTATCTGCAAACACCTTCAAATCTAATCCTTACCGGTGAAGACTGATGTCTGGTTAACATCTGTTAGGACATTTATTTCCATACAGTATTTATAGCGCCTTTTTGTTATTGATTGGTATGATAAATGTGTAACTCTTACACAAAGATAAAATTTTTAGATTTTTGTATTTAAAATACTGGTTATCAAAAGAAAAACCCAGATGTTATTTGTTTATGTTTCTGCTTGAGGTACTGAATCTATTTCAAGTCATATTTCTCAGTATTGATATACTTCATTTTGCTGAAATAATAACACACTAACTTTAGCTACTTTTTTTCTCAGTGTATCTCCTTGTCGCTCACCATTTCCGCCTCATTTCACTTCTCATCTTTATTTCTTTTTCTTTGGTCTTCTTTTACTTTAGGGATTCTTTCAATTTAGAAGTGTTCTTGTTTTCTGTTAATTACTATTCTTCTTGGATGTACACAGTTATCCTTTTCCATTTCATTTGTGAATTCATCTCAGAGGCATTTTGTGTGTGCCTTTTACTCATAGCTTCTCAGAAGTCCCTTTCGAGGTTACCGATTTAACATGTCATGTACTATAAGGTTTGCATGGCATGGTGGCAGCTGACTTTGGTCTTTACAAGGATTGAAATGTTCACTCAACATGGATTGGTAGAATTTATTTTTTCCTTAAACATTTCATCGCCTTGTAAACAAACAAAAGCAAACCCAAGACTCAAAACTGACATTACTATTGGTGCCCCTGGAAATAGCTACCTTCTCACTAAAGTAGATTTTGTCATCCAACTTTATGTGTTGTTGAACACACATGGTGCTGTATGAGCACTCACTCACTAGTCTAGAAAACATTGCTGTGACCAGTTACCAGAAAAATAAATTCAGATTGCTCTTCACCTTCCACAGATGACCCTTCTGAAAGCCATTTGAATTCATTATAAATTATAGTTATATTAGTGTGACTTTAATTCACTTGTAATCTGAACTTTATGTGCAATGCATTTTTTCCCGTGTTTAATCATTTTTGAATGCTAAATCATTTGCAAACAAATGGCTTGTCCTTGAGAAAGAATTTAAGGCTGAAAGTACATTAAGTGCCATCTGGGTATCT
This sequence comes from Symphalangus syndactylus, assembly GCF_028878055.3. Classification (NCBI taxonomy): domain Eukaryota; kingdom Metazoa; phylum Chordata; class Mammalia; order Primates; family Hylobatidae; genus Symphalangus; species Symphalangus syndactylus. The sequence goes on along the minus strand of NC_072436.2, from coordinate 124,759,334 downwards.
GTGTCAATGGTTTTGTCACTACAAATGTGTGTGTGTGTGCATATCACCTACTTTATCACATTTATTTGATAAAATTGATATGCAATCTCTAAATCATTGTGTCTCCAACTTGTGTTATGCCACAAATACAAATTTTTGTCCTAAAGTTGATGGTACCCTTTGTAAAACTAGAAGTTCTCATTTGTGCAAAGGAAGGAAAAATAAAACAAGAAACAAATTCAATAAAAAAATTAAAGGTCAGATTTCTTTTATAGCTGCTGAGTTCCTTTCTTTCCTTTCCATCATCCTCACATTCCCAAATCTCAACAAAGTTAAGAAATTAAAACACACATCATGAGATCATATGTTCACCTTGTTCAGGAACTGAAGGATTACATATACAAGACTATACCTTAATAAGTAGAGGGAGAAATATGAAGATATGAATAGAATATGAAAATTTATTATAATGCAGTTGTATTCTAAAGTGTTTCCTAGGCAGGCTAAGAGTATGTTGCCAGGAAATTTTAAGAGACCCACTCCATTATATAGAAGAGGATGTGTGTAGATCTCTTAATTCTGAAATGTTTAGAACTGAGTACAACAGGTCTTTGAATAACGACGTTTCATTCAATGTCATTTCATTATGATGTTGATGAGAAAAAACAAATTGATTCCAATTGGGGTTCACTGTCTGTGTAGAGCTTATGTATTCTCCCCATGTCTGCATTGATATTCTCTGGATGCTCCAGTTTCCTCTCACTTCCCAAGGCTGTGCATGTGAGGTTGATTGACGTGTCTATGTGGTCCCAGTCTGAGTAACTGGGTATGTGTGAGTGCACCTGCAATGCGACGGCGCCCTGTCCAGGGCTGGTTCCCACATTGCGTCCTGAGCTGACAGGATAGGCTGCGGTCAACTGCAACCCTAAACTGAAATAAGTAGGTAAATAATGATTTTACTAGCTTTTATTAATCTTAAACGTATGAATAGCTGAAATTTATTTCAGCATTTAATATTAGAAGTGTTTTGATCTTTATTTACAAGTTTGTTGACGTTTTAGTTACCAAAAGCCATAGAAGCTGAACTCTTTTGATGTCAACCTATGGTAAAATCGGTTTCGCTTACTGTATTTTTGTACCAATTAACCATCCCCAATTTATCCCTCCGTATGCGTGTATCAAAACATCACGTGACCATAAATATATATACCTATGACCAGTTTTCAAGCACCTGTCAATGATGTTAAGTGAAGACTTATTGTAGTCCTTTTTTGGCATAACGAAAATGTGTGTGTTTTGTTCAAGATTGGAAAAGTTCTTTGTGTAAAGAACTAGACAGTAAATATTATAGGCTTTGCTGGCCATATGTAGTCTCTGTCTCTCCTTCATCTACTCATTCTTCTTCTCCCCTTCCTTCTCCTTCTTTAAACACTTCCAAAATGCCAAAACAATTTTTAGCTCTCAGCCATATGAAGCAAGCCATTGATTAAATTTGGCTTGTAGGCCCATAAGGTGTGAATTCCTTTACATCATCAGAATGCCGCATATATATGAAATGTTATCTATGAGAAATTAATGGTGCTCCCAGCAGAGAGAAATTAGCCTAAGTTTGGGCTTTGGAATTCAGGGGAATGCCATGCACAAAAATGCTCTGCTTTTAAAACTAGTTACTAACAGTCCATTTCTGATATCAGAAATACATGAAAACTACCAATTGAACGGACATTATTCACTACTTTAGTGCTGCTACTCCTGTGTGGTGGAAAAAGAATCCAGAAAGTTTTCCTTTCCATTTGAACATTCATGCAATAAAAATTTCCAAATCTTTTTTTGAACAAATTTTTATCTTATAGCTCTCTTGTGTACTTTATAAGTACATTTTGCTGCTTATTCTCAGTAACTGTATTGAAACAATCTGTTTTCCTTTATCAATCAAAATAAAATAAGAAATTTAGCTTAATACTAATATTAAGCTGAAGTGCAAGATATATGAAAAAGAGAGAAAAGAAGCAGGATAAACTGACCTTTTGATAACTGCAGAGGACAGCAGATCAAAGACTGGACTTTAACGTCTGACATTTTCAGAATCTATCACAGTAAGTCCACTGGGTCCAGAAATAGGTTTTAATCCTAGATTGAAATGACAATGCTGTCATGACATTGAGTTTGATGGAAAAAGTGAAGTTAAAGTTTTTCTCAATATTTTTTTAAAATCAATGATTGATTTAACTATAAAATGGACTGATTCTGAAGAACTCATTCTGACGTTGGAGGTGAAAATGCTTTTACTCTAATCATTAAAATCAATTTCTCTAGATATCTGACTTTATTCTGCTTTATAACATAAAGAATGAAACTATATTTATTAATGAAGTGTAATCTAGCAAAGTGGCATAAGCATAATTATGAGTCACTTACTAAAGTTGTGTGTTTTTTTCCATTGCATGAAAACCCTGCCTTGTTTTAATTTTTATTGACTCTTTAAAAGCAATTTTAGGTTTGTAGAAAGAAGTGAATAAGCATTCACACGTCATCCTCAGCCTCTACCCCAATTTCCCCGATTTTTAACATCTTGCAATAGTGTGGTACATTTGTTATAGTTGATGAGTCAATATTGGTACATTACTATTGACTAAAGTATGTAGTTTGTATTAGAGTTTACTCCTTGTCTTATGAATTCTATAGGTTTTGTCAAATGTGTAATGACAAATAATCCTCATTACAGTGTCATACAGAATAATGGATTCACTCTCCTAAAATTCTTCCTTGCTCCATCCGTTCATCGTTTCCTCTACTAATTTATGTAGAAGATAAATTAGTAGATTGAGTTGATGGTTATAGCAGTTTAAAGCACAGATAGAAAACTAGATTGACCTGCCTACCCAGACTGTGCTTCTCACTCTCACTGTGCCCTTTCTTAACCTTTGGAAATGCTTTTATTCATATATAAAATAGGCTATAACTTCATATAGTTGTATTACAAAAAGTTAATGCACAGAAAAAGACTTGTGCTAGGTATATGGTTTCTTCTCAGTTAAATGGAAGCCATTGCGTGTGTTTGTCAATAGAATTCGTCATACTTTATCTCACATATCTTTACGTCATTGTTGGCACATGACATGTTTAGACTGCACAAATCTCCTCCAAATCCCTAATAGTCACTGATCTCTTTACTGTCTCCATAGTTTTGCTTTCTCCAGAAGGTCATGTAGTTGAATCATACGGTATGTAGACTTTTCAGACTGGCTTCTTTCACTTGGCAATATGCATTTAAAGGTTCCTGTGTGTCTTCTGTAGCTTGACAGAATACTATTCCATTGCCTGGATATACCACAGTTTATTTTTCCATTCACTTCCTGAAGGACATTTCGATTTTAGTGATCATGAATAAGGCTCCTGTAACATTCATGGGAAGAAGGCTTTTGTGTGCATGTAAGTTTTCAAATCCTTTAAGTAAATACCGGGAATGTAATTGCTGGGTTGTGTGGTAGGAGTATGTTTAGTTTTATAAGAAACTGCCAAACTGACTGCCAAAGTAGCTGTACTATTCTGCATTCTCACAAGCAATGAATAAAAGTTCCTGTTTCTCCTCACATTTGCCAGCTTTTGGTATCATCAGACTTTTGGATATTGGTCATTTTAATAGTCATGTAATAATATCTCACGGTTGCTGTGACTTGCAGTTCCCTAATGATACATGACTAGTAACTTCAAAATCCCCATTTGACAGCTGTATTTAGACCTTTGGACTATTTTTTAAATGAGTTGTTTTCTTTCTTATTTTCGAGTTCTCTGTATACTTTAAATACCAGTAATTTATCTGATATGTTTTGAAAATGTTTTGAATGTGTTTTGAAAAAATTTTCTCCCAACCTGTGGCTTTTGTTTTCATTCTAAGCACAGTTTTAATAACAAAAGTCTTTAATTTTAATGATGCTCAATTTCTCAATTTTTTCTTTGTCTAACCCAATAAATCAGAAAGCTTTTTATCATTTCACATGACTTAATATTCAGGCAAGGTCTATATAGGCCCCTTTCAAACAGTCATAAAGTTTAGAAGCTCTGACCTCACAAACAATAACAACGACAACATAGAAACAAAAATGACAGCTTTTGATGTTGTCTCAGTAATTTCTCAATTCAAGAACAGATTACTGAGCTTTATAAGCAATACGTATAGATATCAATTTCACAATAAAATACCTTATGATATTTATCAAATCACCTTAGTTTTGGTCACTTATTACTATTAGACTAAAATGTAATTTGTCAGACATGAGAAATCCTTTGGAGTATTTTTTAGAGAACCAAGTATTTGTTTTAGCCTTTTCAGTTCTTCTCTTGCTGTTTCTCCAGTATAGTCATTCCAATTGTCTCTATAGATGTATTAATACCAGGTACATAATAAACACAATTATCTCCCACGTGTACCCCAACCCCATTCCCTGTTCATGCAGTCAACATAAAGGAAGCAGGTCAAAAGGAAGCAGGTCATGTACCCTGTGATGTGCTGGGTTGTAAGGAAAGGTACACAATTAATGTACCATGTCTGAGTTTTCTTCTTCTCTGTATTTGTTCCATTTAATGCATGTATGTTTTTTATTCCTCAGGCCTCTCCAGTCCTAACACACTCAGGGATACTTGATACAGCTATAAGGCTGTGTCTTTATCAGGTACCTTTGGGTTACCCCCGGCCAGGGGTGGGAAATAGAGGAAGTGAATGTCTGTATCCTCATTATGTATCACACAGAGCAGAAACATAAAGAAGCCTGTGCCATGAATGGGTCTCTTCTTTCTCCAAAAACCACCTACCCCTTCAACTCCCACTGCTTAAAGGAAAATCTTGTATTAGTCTCCCCATTTTCTCCTCAAACTTGCTTTAGCAAAGCAGTTCCTAAACCTCTGTTAATGTATGTCCCCACCCCTAACTCAACACACAGTCTCATGTCACATCACAGAAAAGAAGTTCAAAACAAAACAAAACAAAGCCACAGTCTTATAAGAAAAATAGGTAAGTTTTACAAAAGTTGTGTACTGTATCTCTGCTTTGAATTTTGTCATTGGCCAAGGATAGTAAAACTCTTGGAAAACTATAAAACAGGAACTTACGTAATATGTTTTACCCAAGATTTTTCAAACATTTTTGGAAGGATACTTATTAACATCTTGCAGAGGTAATGTTACATGAAAAACTTAGCATAAGACTAATCAGGTATTCTATGCAATAATGCAGATATATGAAAAAATAATATAATGAAATAAATGACTTTTCAAAAGGTATTGATCCTAGATCCACATTCTTTTTTTGGTTCAGGTGAGGCAATTAGAATGTGAAAAAAAGAAGCATAGAACAACTGTCTAATGAGAGGGACGAATGTTCCTGGGTGGAAAGTTATTAGAAGATAAATTAGTAGATTGACCCTTTTGCTGTCTACGCAGGTTTTTTTTTTTTTTTGCTAGTACCAATAGAAACAAATTCATTTTATGGTTTGTGTCACTGGAAATGTATAACTTAGTGGTAGCTGTATAGCAAACTTTGAATATGTAATAATAAGAGATTAGATGTAGGTTTAATATCATTATTTAATTTATTTGCTTGAATACCAGTGAGGAATTTCCACTTAAGCTCTCGTTTTCCAGATGAGTGTTTAATTGAATTCCAGAATTCATTTTGAAATAGAACTTTGTGTAGAATATGAATTTCTTTGCAAGAAGAATCATTTGTACACTTGGGTTTGAGAGCAGTTTAATGTCAATATAACTTCTTTCCAGGCTTTCATTTCCTACTTTTTGATATGGGAATAATCTCATGGCGTGATTGTGAAAGTCTTAAAAGATAATGTTTGGGGGGAGGGGAAGGGATAGCAATAGGAGATATACCTAATGTTAAATGATGAGTTAATGGGTGCAGCACACCTACATGGCACATGTATACATATGTAACAAACCTCCACGTTGTGCACATGTACCCTAAAACATAAAGTGTAATAAAAAAAGATAATGTTTGCAAAGATACTCTGTGCACTCAAAGCGTGCTCTATGAACTTCATTGCCGTTCACATTTTGGGTTTATGAGGCTTCCATTTGCTGGCAATTGAAATGTGACTCTGAGTTAGATGCCGTGGTGTGGGAGATGATGTTTATTGGAGTTTAAAGCACAGATAGACAACTAGATTGTCCTGCCCACCCAGACTGTGCTTCTCACTCTCACCGTGCCCTTTCTTAACCTTTGGAAACACCTTTATTTATATATAAAATAGTTTCATATACTATTTTATACTATATACTTCATATAGTTGTATTATGAAAAGTTAATGCACAGAAAAAGACTTGTGCTAGGTATACGGTTTCTTCTCAATTAAATGGAAGCTATTGCCTGTATTTGTCAATGGAATTCATCATACTTTATCTCACATATTCAGTGCTTTACATCATTTTTGGCACATGGTATGTTTAGACTGTGCAAGGGTTAATTACGCCAAATTTATCTATCTACAGTTAATATAGCCCAAGGTACCTTGTTTAGCTGAGCCAAAGTTTGCATTTATTAAAAATGTAAATTTATCTTGAAGTGATGCCTGATCTCACAGAACTATGGGTTCCAATCTCTAAATCACTGTGATCAGTAGTAAAACTATGTACTCTGTGTCTGTCCTACTAGCTATATTGCCGGAATCTGGAGCATGACTTTTGGGTCTTTCTGTAATGCCTTACCTCTCATCAAAATTCACAAAATTCACAAGACCTGCTCTCCGGATTGTGAGACTTTTGCATTACAAAGAAAAAGGTACTGTCCTAATGGCATTCCAAAGCCATTTGAAATGAGTTGCTGTCGTTTCCAGGGAGTCATTTTTGTGTTGGTTATCATTACTTTACCATTACCTTTTAATTTGGAAATGTTAAAATCCATTGCCATGCTCCTTGGAATATAAAGATCATATAGGGTCATTGACATGAGTCTGAAAGTATCAGTCACTGGAGACCTTCTAGTGGGATAATGTTGTTAATATTGCTGGTATTCTATTCTTCACGTTTCCTCCAGTAAAATGTAAAGTGACCAAAATATAAGCGTCACGCAGGCAAAGATTCTTTTATTTGTTCAACGAACACTGCTTTCACATAGTAGTCAGTTAATATTCACTACTAGAATGCATGTTGAATGGCAGCTCTTTTATTTGCCATTAGCGTTGGCCCACTTGATAGCAGTTGGACAAAAAAATTGGACAAAGTGTGTTGATCTTTTATGAAAAAATAGATATCTCTTTCTTTCTTTCATTGTTGCGTTTTCTCTGGGCAAGTTGATACACACTGTTGACCTGATGTTATTTTAGGGATACAGTTGAAGTTACTAGATACTTTAGAGTTTATTTAATTATAATATGAAGCTTTGAGTTTCTGTTTCATTATTAAATAATTTATTTTATGATAGTGTTGCTTAACTTAGTGTGCAAGGCCTACAAATAAACCTAATAAATATCTTACAAACTACCTTAAAATAAATCTAACATTTTTTACTGAAATATTTTTAAACATGTTGAAGTTGGAATGCCAGGTAATTGTATACATACACACACACACATTTTCTTTTGGTTTCTTTGTTCCTATTATTGAAATTCCTATGCTAATAACCATATCAATTTATGAAACTCATTTTGAGAAAAAAGGCCTAAAATATAACTCATTTTTAAAATGATTTTCTCTTAATTTATAATGTCATACTTTAATAAAATAGGGTGGGGCAATTTTGTATAAATATTTATGCTAAGTTTTCTACATAAGTTACTGCATGTAGTCTAGTTTTTAATAGAAGGGTTTTCTTTTTCTTCAGTATCCACTTTAAAGTCAATGACATTTAGTGTTTTTTACTTTACAGTTCTAAGTTACTTATGCTTAAAAAGACATCTGACTTTTAAGTTACTGTCCAACTTGATTGTTATCTCTCTGTATCTTATCGATGTGTTCTTGAAAGTAGTTAGATTTTGAAAGACATTACTAAGAGGGCTTTTTCTCATCTTTGGAGAGTAACTTGGGGTAAACGGTTGTCTTTCGTCTTTGTCCTCCTCTCTACCCACAACTCCCCATCCCAGATCATTAGCTGAACTTGTGTGCTCAGGTTAATGTTCTGTTTCACCTTTCTTGTCAAATTGCTAGATACAACTCTCTTCAGTTATATACTGTACAAACAGAATCTCATCTTTTTAATCTCTCTCTTTTAAACAAATGTGTTCACGCTCAGATTTGTTGTCATTTAGAACAGGACTTCCTATTAGAAATATAATAATTTTCCTTCATGTTGTATCTTCAATACAAAAAAAAAACAGAAAAACACGTATCAATGGTTTGCATGTGTCATGCTGATAGTTGGAGGGCAACTGATATTAGAAAAAGTGACACTATATTTCTGAACACAAACCTTGTTTCATCTTAGAATTTGGTGTTGAACCAATTGTGTACCTCATAGCAATAAACTTTAATGAGTTGTTAATATGTGATTAACTGCCTTGGCCAAACTCAAAATCTTATTCACACATACAATACACACAGAGAACTTATTTTTATTTGTTCAGTCACTCCTTTAGTCCTTCATTTATTTCACAAACATTCATTGACACTTACGTGGCAGCACTCTTATAAGAATAGAATATACCCTGTTAAATCAGACATGATACTTGCTTTTGTGGAGCTTATGCTTTAATGGAGAAACAGAAAGCCAAGCAAAAACTCAAACTATATAACTTTAAATTGGATATGTGCTAATGAAGGAAAATGTGGCAGTGTAAGAAAAAATAATAGGGAGTTAAAGGATAAATAGGAGTTTGGTGGATGAAATTTATGAAGGGTTGAAGATTTCAAACAAAAGAAACTGATGCAGGAGGGTGCAGCTTTGGAGTCAAGAATGAAGTTCTAGGAGATAGCAAGGAAATGGTGGGAGAGGAGGTCAAAGTAGGTAGGATTTTATATATTATCAATGGGAAAATATTGAACAACCCTAAGCAGAAAGGCAATGATAGGGGGTCAAAGTAGGTAGGATTTTATATATTATCAATGGGAAAATATTGAACAACCCTAAGCAGAAAGGCAATGATAGGAGGTCAAAGTAGGTAGGATTTTATATATTATCAATGGGAAAATATTGAACAACCCTAAGCAGAAAGACAATGATATATATTCATCTTCATTACAAATTCTTATATCTTTAGTAGACCTGGTTTCAGGCAAAACTTCATGAGAGAATAGTAACAAAGAGAAAAAAAGTGGTGTTCTCAGATTATCTCTAACTCACCTGATGACTTTAAGCTAAATGACCTCAACATTTTGTGAGGCTTTTCCTTCTTATAAAGTAAGGAGTTTAGATGAGGTGAGGTGTCCAATTTCATTTAGCTTCAATTTCCTGTAATTTGACGGCTGTCAAGTCATGCTTTGATTTGTTCTGTTTGTGAGCCAGAGTAACTTTAAGGCAGTATATTAACTAGGAGAACTATTTCTTTACTTTTAAACTTCAAAATTATGATGACATAAGTATTTTAAAGAGCATTTAGAAAGTAGACAAATGAAAAATTTTTAACATTTTGGAATGCTTCTTGTATTTCTTTTTGAAACCTAGGTTTTTGGTGGTAGTGTTGATATTTATTTTTGCCAAACTAACCATTCCATGTAATTTTGTAGCATTTTGGGTTGATGACCACCGTAAGTCTAGTATTCCCATATGTGTTAAAATTTATCTTTACAATTAATATATTTTCACTGAATTATTTAATTAAAAATTAAACTACGATTTCTAATACATGTTCAGTGAGATATTATTAGGCATTACCTGAAAGGGATTTCTGGAGAAAGAAAGAATTTCTGGTTAAAAGGAGTTGAGCAGGTTTTCCTAGAGCGATTCTCTTGGTCTCTAGGATGGTGCTACAGCATAAAATATCCTCCTAATTTACTTCACAAATTAGCCCTTAGATTTCATGAATTACTTATAATTTTTTTTGTAGACCACAGTTTCTTTGCTCTTCAGTATTACACTTGGTTATGTGAGTTTCTAAAACTAAGTTTAATTTTGGAAATTCTTAATTTTATATTTATATTTTGAATTGTGTTTAAAATTAAGTTTAGTAAAAAGCTAGGTTTTTATTTCTACCTACAAATTCAGTGTCCCATCAATAGAAAAAAAATTCTCAATAATATTTTAAAGTTACTTACTTTAGTCTTTGTCATTAAAGAATAAAATTTACCAGGCAGAAATGCCCCAGAAGCTACCTATGGAGGAAATATAAATATTATTATTACCTACTAATAGTAATATACAAAATAGTCAATTATGTGTATAGAAGTTAAATATATATAAAAGTTAAATATTTATGAATGATACAGGACTCACGTGTTTGTATTCTCTGACTGCTGTGCAGTCACAGTCTGATAAATTGATAAACAGAGTTTGCAGTAAAGAAGGAGTTTAATGATTGCAGGACAGCTGAGTGAGGAGATGCGAGCACCCTCAAATCTGTCTTTCCAGAGAGTACTTGGTTGGGGTGAAGGGATTGTAGAGGACCAGGGGCTGGATAAATGGGGTCACTGACTGGTTTGGGTTAGGGGGATTAAATCTTAAATCACCAGGATATAGAAACTTCACCCTTTAGTGAGTCAGCTTCTCCAGGAGCCCTTCGGAGGAGCTGATGTCAGTAGTTTCACTGGTATGTAGGATCTGAAAGAATACCTCAGAGAGAAAACAACATTTCACAATGCTCAAGTTGTTATCTATGAGTAGTTAAGTTAAGGGATGAATATTCTGATATATGTAAGTCATCAATTCTGATATATGTAAATCATCTATTCTGATATATGTAAATCATCAGTTCTGATATATGTAAATCATCAGTTCTGATATATGTAAATCATCTATTCTGATATATGTAAATCATCTATTCAGATATATGTAAATCATCACTACTCACTATGCTGCATGATCCTTGACAAATTTTCTGATTTCCTTGTATTATTAAGTAATAGCTGCATTCTTTTAGGATACTATTTCATGATCAGCACTCTTCCTTCAGGCTCTACATAAAAATTATATAAGACTACTAAATCAGTTTATGATCTAATTACGTCATTTCTTTATTTGTCTATTATTTGCCACTGTAACTCAATTGTTCAAAGATTCAATGTAGGAGTCATATAATTCAGCCTGATTAATATAAGTATTTGCTCTAAATGACATTGGAAATATATATATCCATTATAGCTCATTTTAGCACATATGTTAATATTTCTGTTGCAGGATTCACTCAGTTATATCCTCATTAAATGTTGGTACACTTCGAAGATATCAAATGATATCAAATCAGCAATACTGAGCAGCTAGCTACATTTATGAATTTCTTATTTGCTAGTTGAAGTTACTTATATTTGTTACAATCTGGGAAGCTCTTAAAAATATAATTATGCCTTTAAATATATCTCTGCAAAAAAAACTTTTGGAAAGAATTTTTTTGGTGTCTCTGAGAACTGTGAAGTCTTAAGTCTGAACGGAATTAAAGGCATTTGTATTCGTCCATTCTTTTTTTTTTTCCTGAGACGGAGTCTCGCTCTGTCGCCCAGGCTGGAGTGCAGTGGTGCGATCTCGGCTCACTGCAAGCTCCGCCTCCCGGGTTCACACCATTCTCCTGCCTCAGCCTCCCGAGTAGCTGGGACTACAGTTGTCCGCAACCACGCCTGGCTAATTTTTTTTTGCATTTTTAGTAGAGACGGGGTTTCACCCTGTTAGCCAGGATGGTCTCGATCTCCTGACCTCGTGATCTGCCTGCCTCGGCCTCCCAAAGTGCTGGGATTACAGGCCTGAGCCACTGCACCTGGCAAGTGGTATCTTTTCACTTAGTTTAAGTTTACTCAGTGATGAGGATATGAACATTTTTCTAATTGGCATTCACTTCCATAACTGTGAACTCTACCCAGTGACCAGTATCTGTGATGGTATTAAGTACCACCTGTTCAAGCTATTTATGTGTTGTAAATTAGTCCCTAATACCCCCTGTTTCCAAAGTCTTATGACATCTAAGATGAAATGATAATAGATAATTTCATTAATTTATAAAACTCTGACTGAAGATGGGAGAAAGATGTCTAAACTAATTCTTTAGATTATATTTATCAAGAACCAGACAGATTCTAATCATTCTACATGTACATTAAATATATTGAATTAGATTTCTCTTCTAACCTTTACAATAAATGGTATATGAGCTTGTGTGTTTATTTAGCTCCTGGAAAATATTAGCTCTAATCTCCCCTATTTCATGCTATTTATGTTTTAAACCTCGTTTCTGAATGTGCTTTGTTAATTTGAATTTTATTGGCCTAAACAAATTTTTTCTTATAATCAACATAAATTACATCGCCATAACTCATATGAAGTTTTCTTCCCTCCCTCAGAAAGTTGTGACCAAACAGGATTTTAATACATTGCAGTTTTTGTAGAACTCCTCTACCAACAATTTCATAGCTAGTTAACTGTTTAAATGCACACTTACTGTGCTAATGGTTGGAGAATAAGAGGTCAAGATGGTGGCTTTTACAAGGAACACATATTTCTGAGCTTATGGCCTGCAAAGCTAAGATAAATTTTAAGAGAGAGAAAAATATCCTAAGTATTTATATATTTAATTATGTTATATTTGAAGTCACATATTTAGGAAATGAAAGTAGGTGTTTTCAAACAATGTCAGTTTCTATCAGCATGCAGCAGGGGTATCCCTCTCCATGCACAGATGCACAGAAACGAGAGAAAAATTAAGTACTAAATTCTAGTGACTATTATAGGATGATGGAAGTTTCAAGACATGTGAAAGAAAACACAAACTAAAATAATTAGTGAGGACTGTGATGTCCGATAAGGCAAGCAATGAATTCTCTCTTAGCCTCATCTTCTTCATTTGTAAAATTGTTAAATATTTTGCATGACTTCTTCATACTCAGACTTTAATTGTGGTTGGCTTAGAACTCTTTCTCTTTCAACATTGTCTTCATTTCTCCACCGTTTTACTAAATCTTAGTCGTGACTGTTGATATGTCCTCAAGTATCATATACGCACCACGTTCCTTGGAGGTGGTAGAGTGTAGTGAATAGTCAAACAGGTTCTGGGTTTAAATCCTGCATCCTCTGCTTTCTAGCTGTGTGATTTGGGTCAGGCTAGTTGCTATCTGAGCCTCATTTTCCTCATCTGATTGTTTTAAAGACAAAATAGTATATAAGACAAAAGAGTTAAACAATATGTGAAAATATTCCAGCCTCTGACACATCGAAATTCTCAAGAAATATTTACTGTTCTCAGAACAATATTCTATTCTATTCACAATAACAATTGTTACAATTTTTATGCCTGTTCTAAGTTAAAATCTCTACAAGTCCAAGGGTTAATCAAGAAACATTAAATGTCCCACAAATAATTATTTCTATTTAACATAATTTAATTTTAAAACAGTTTTAGGTTCACAGCAAAACTGAGCATTGAAGTGTAAAAGCTTTAAGATAATTTTTTGCCCTTTCAGTATTTAATTTATTTTATTTAGACCTGATTAATTATAAAATTATTTTTCCTTAGCCATGAGAATTCAATATTACGTTATAAAGATATTTCAACTGGAAAGCTTTTTTTTTTTTTTTTTTTTTTTTTTTTTTTTTTTTTTTTTTTTTTTTTTTTGAGATGGAATCTGGCTCTGTCGCCCAGGCTGGAGTGCAGGGGCACGATCTCGGCTCACTGCAAGCTCCGCCTCCCGGGTTCACCCTGTTCTCCTGCCTCAGCCTCCCTAGTAGCTGGGACTACAGGCGCCTGCCACCATGCCTGGCTAATTTTTTGTATTTTTAGTAGAGACGGTATTTCACCATGTTAGCCAGGATGGTCTCGATCTGCTGACCTCTTGATCCACCCACCTCGGGCTCCCAAAGTTAATTTTTGAATATATTTCAGATTTTGCTCTAGCATATTTAATGAGATATTAATGTCACTATACAATCTAAATTTTGGCATATCATTTTATGTCCCTCAGCGTGTAAAAATCCTTTGTCATTATAGCTTGTACTCTGTCTTTTAATAGTGAACTTAATGTATTTATACTAAATATGATTTTGACACATATGGATATATTTCTGCATCTTTAATAAAATTTCACTGTATTTTTACTTCTTTACTTTTTTCGTTTGTTTTCTGCTTTTCATTGACTTGATTGCATATTTTTGGGGGGTGTGTTGTTTGTATATTTCCTTTTCCATTTAATCTGTGTCGCTTTTCATTGCTCTTTAGTTATTAAATGTTGAACAAAGTGCATTAGCACTAATGAAGCACAAGGTTGCATTAGCAAAGTACAACTTGAAACAATCATCTCCTTCTACCTGAACAATTTAAAGGCTGTAGAAAATTTTAGATATGATCATCTCTTCCAGTTTTTATATTATTGCAATTTGTAAATATAATTATGTATTGTTTTTTAAATTCCAAGCTAAATAGTCATTATCCTTAATGTTATTATTGCTGTTACTTTGGTTATTGATTATTTAGATACACCAACGTGTTTTCAAGTTTCTGTATAACTCAGTGCCACTTAGATCTCACTCTTTTCTTCTCATTGAAGCATATATTTTGGTGCTCTTTGGTATGTAAACTCAATCATTTATTTGAATGTGTGTGTGTGTGTATGTGGCAGGGTCTCAGGCTGTCACCCAGGCTGCAGTGCTGTGGTGCAATCATGGTTCACTGCAGCCTTGACTTTCTGGGCTCAAGCAGGTCTCCCACCTCAGCCTCTTGGGTAACTGGGACTACAGGCATTTGCCACCATGCCCACACCAGGCTAATTGTTTGTATTTTTAGTAGAAATGAAGTTTCACTATCTTGTCCAGGCTGGTCTTGAACTCTTGAGCTCAAGCAGTCTGCTCTCCCGAGCCTCCCAAAGTGCTGAGATTACACGCATGAACAACCATGGCTGTCCTGAAAATTATCTTATTTTATATATCTTACTCTTAATAATTTAGAAAGGTTTAAAATAATAGATTGATGGATATTTTCTCTTAGCACTTTGAAGAGTTTAAAATCATAGGTTGATGGAAATTTTCTCTTAGCACTATTGTCTTTTATAATTTCAAGATGCTTTCATTTTAAATTATGAGTAGAAAACAGAAATTACCTAAAAGGGCACAATTACTAGACTGACAGTGTTATGGGTTGAATTGTGTACCTTCAGCAAATAATGAGGCGGTAATTCCAGTAGCTGTGAATGTGACCTTGTATGGAAATACAGCCTTTGCAGATGACCAAGTCAGGATGAAGTCATTAGGATGGGCCCAATCCAATATGACTCTGTAGTTACAAAAAGGAGAAATGTGGACACAGGGAAAGATAGGTATACAGAGAAGGCGATGTGAAGACACAGGAAGAATGCCATTGATAAGCCAAGCGATATGGTCTGTCTTAGCTCCTGTAACTCCCATGTGTTGTGGGAGGGATTTGGGGGAGGTAATTGAATCATGGTTGTAGTTTCCGTAACTCCCATGTGTTGTGGGAGGGATCTGGTGAGAGATCATTGAATCACGGGGTGGTTTTCCCCATACTGTTCTTGTGGTGGTGAATGAGTCTCACAAGATCTGTTGGTTTGATAAGGGGTCTCCTCTTTGCTTGGTTCTCATTCTCTCTTGCCTGCCGCCATGTGAAATGAGCCTTTCGTCTTCTGCCATGACTATGAGGCCTTCCCAGCACATGGAACTGTGAGTTCATTAAACCTCTTTTTCTGTATAAATTATCCAGTCTCTGGTATGTCTTCATGAGCGGCAGGAGAACAGACTAAAACACCAAGAAACACCCAAAGCTGCATGACATAAGGAGAGAGACTTCTCAGGAATAGCTTTTTCCTTGTGGCTCTCAGAAGGAGCCACCTTTTCAACACCATGATTTTAGACTTCTGCCTTCCAGAACTCTGAGACAGTACACTTATGGTTAAGCCACCCACTGTGCGCTGTTTTGTTAGGGCAGTCCCAGGAAACTACTACAGATACAAATCGTAAACAGAAACAAGAGCCAGGAGAAACCAGAACCTTCAACCCTGTATGCAGTACTCTGTCCTTTCTTTCTGGAGGTTTTCAGAAGGAATTTCAAGGATTCGGCAGGGGGTTGGTAGACCATGCTGGGCCCACTGTGTCCCATTCCTGCCAGATTCCTGCGGGAACTGCACGGTTTACTAGGTTACACTTTCTTTTCTGTTTATGGCTTCTCAGGATGCACACTTGACCCTATGCCCTCTCTTAATCCTGGCAACCCCCCATACTCTGCCTAAATAAATACCAGTGGACATAACTACCGACATGCCAAAGTCCTCAACATCTCATATTCCATGGAAGAGTACATAGACGGGCTCTTTATACTGTCATAGATTATACCAGCCGGGTATCCAAGTGATGTCAACAGGGCCCCAGTGTTTTTTAGACATTTTAATAAAAATTTCTTTTTAAAAAATCAGATTTTGCTATAGAGTCAGGCTTATAATCCCTATGTTCTTTTCTTGACAGTATGTTTTTCCAAAAGAATCCTCAGCCATCCACATAAAAACAGTTTCCATATATGCGAACTGGAAATTTTTATAACTGGTAGAAACAGACTAAAAACTGGTCTTTCAAAAAATATAGTTGGCCTTTCCTGTGTACGAGCTCCGCATTCACAGATTCAACCAACTATGGATAGAAAATATAGTATTCCCAGATTGGGCAGCCCAAGGATGCAGAGGGCTCAGTTTTAATTTTCCCAGGTTATACAGGACCAATGTTGGAATTTTAGCATTTCTGGATTTTGGCATCCATCAGGGTTCTAGAACTAATCTCTCACGGAGAACGTGGAACCACTGTATATACCAATGGCAAATAAGCAGTGAAAATTTGCTTAACGCCACTAGTCATTAGGAAAATGCAATTAAAACTGCAATGAGATGCTCTATACAGCTACTAGGACGGCTATAATCAAATCACAGAAGACGGAGTACTGATGAGGATATGTAGAAACATCAGTGGTATAGTTGCTTTGGATAACAATAGGGAAGTTTCTTTTAAATTTAAATATACATTTATCATATGACTCAACTATCAATTCCTGGATGTTTACCCAAGAGAAATAAAAGCATGTTCATACAGAGACCCATTTGCTAATGTTTATAGCAACTTTATTTGCATGGCCTTAAACTAGAAATAATCCAGAGGCCCATGTATTAGTAAAGGTATAATCAAATGGAACACTAGTTTGCGATAAAAAAATACAATATAGACATATGTAACAGCATGAATAAATCTCCAACGCATTAAGTAAACTCAATAAAAAACAATCAAAGCTACATAGTATATGATTCAATTTTTGTGACATTATTTAATAGCCAAAACTGTAGCCACCCAAATCTGAGTGGGGTAGACAGGGGCTAGGTGTCAGGTTGGGGGCGAGGACTGATTACAAAGGGGCACCAGGTAACATAGTACTTTAGGTTGCTGTAACAGAATATCATAGACTGGGTAGTTTATAAACAACCAAAATTTATTTTTCACAGTTTTGGTGACCAGAAGTTCAAATTCACGTTACTGACAGACTCAGTGCCTGGTAATGACTCACTTCCTGATTCAGAGGTGGCTGTCATTCTTTGGTCTCCTCACATTGTAGAAGGACGGGATATCTCCAGGGTCTCTTATAAAAAGCACTAACTCCTTTGATTAAGTCTCTGTTCTTATGATCTAATCACCTTCCAAAGCCTCCAACTCGCAATACCATTATATTGGGTATTAGATTTCAGCATAAAATTTCAGAAGAATATAAAAATTGAATCTATAGAACAAGGGAATTTTTAGGATGTAACGTCTCCATTGAAGTGGTTGTTACACTACTGTAAACATTTGTCAAAATTCATCAAAATGAACACTTAGAAAATGCTGTTATATATCATTATCGTTTGGCTGTGTCCCTCCAAAAGGCATGTGTTGGAACATAATCCAATGAACCACTGTTGGGAGGTGGGGCCCAATGGGAGGTGTTTAGGTCATGAAGGCTGAAGCCTTGTGAACAGATTCATGCTGATTTAAAATAACTTAAAGCTGGGAGTTCAATCTCTTGCTGTCTCACCTTCCACCATGAGATGACACAGAAAGAAGGTCCTCACCAGACACTTGCCTTTGCATCTTGGATTTTCCAGTTTCCAGAACCATGAAGAATCTCTACAAATTGCCCAGTCTCTTATATTCCATTATAGCAGCACAGACTGAATGTAACTATACATGTATTGCATTTGAATGAATATTAGTAAGAAATTAAACATTCACCACAATAAAGGGATCTTTGAATGAGCACTGGGTCCCTCTGAGCAAGGCCATGGACAGATGTTATGTAAGAGAAAGGACTGGATCAGAACTTTGAGAGCAGAAAGCATCAAATATTCTACAGCTTGAGCCTTCTGTAATGGTAGCAGTAGGAACTGAAGATTCCTATGTTTTTGTTATCTTAGATGGTGAATTGGACTCCACTAATGGAGGGGCTTAAGATATCAGCAGCCATTTATTTTGTATAAACAGTTGTGCAAAATGAATGTGCCAATAAACCATAACAAAATAAATTGGGAGAGCTTCAAATCTAATCCACCTTTTAGGAAGTCTATGATGGATAGACTTGACCTACAGAATCTATGCACACTTTTGATAAGCCAATAATTTCCTCTCTATATAGATACCCCTAATTCAGGCTTCAGGGGCTAAAAAGTGTTCCCAGAGTTGCAACAAAATCATCAATACTTGAACAATATAACACACACTACAAGATTCCTTACTTTGAATGTTGAATATGTGTAGATATAGATACTAACAGAAGAAATTAAAGTTTGGCAGCTTTTGAAAGTGTAGTCATTCAAATATGTAAGGCACTGTTTGATGACACAACTAAAAATAAAGTTTTCATATTTCTTTTTTCAGTATTTTACATAATCTAGGGAGATATAAACTTCTGGCTAACAAAAAAATAAATGTTTGCTTAGGAAACAAGACTCCCAGACTTAAAAATCGTTACAAAAATACATATGTGACCAGCTATGTTTGGTTTCTCCGTTGTCTTTTGTTTGCATTCTAATTTTTCCAGCTTGAAGTATCTTGTCCTTACTCATTTTTAGACATCCAATACAGAGGTAATATTTATTTATTCAGTATTTGTCACTTTGAGAGTACTATGTTTTCTCAGATGTGAATCATCAAGTTGTTCTTGAATATTATACATTTCATTTTCAGGGTAGGATAAACTTTGTACCGATTATATTTGAATTTGTTACTTGAAGTGGAAATTGTATGTGATAGCAGAAAGGCTGAGTGCTTTGAAATGAGTAATACTGGATAGTGAAATATTGGTTAAAATTCTGGATCTTCCAGTGATAGCTGCCATCAAGGACACATTTCTTATCATTTTTAGCCTTAAGTCACTCACTTTGAACATGGAAATAATAAACACATTTTACAAAGTTATACTGGTGTGATGAGA
This sequence comes from Symphalangus syndactylus, assembly GCF_028878055.3. Lineage (NCBI taxonomy): Eukaryota > Metazoa > Chordata > Mammalia > Primates > Hylobatidae > Symphalangus > Symphalangus syndactylus. The sequence continues at coordinate 124,739,832 of NC_072436.2, read as the reverse complement.
TCAGCATTCAGTAAAGGGAAGCTGATACGACTGTCAGTCAACGGATTCATCTAGCTATTTACCTACCGTTCTTTTGTTTTCCTCTCTGCAGCCAAAAGATTTAAGTTCAAATTCTGGATTGACAGTTTATTACATCTGTGACTTTTAGCAAATTATGTACTTTGCAGTCTAAAATTTCACATTTATAATATATGATATTATTATTAAAGAGTCTATAAGAATCCAGTTTAGTGCCTGAAATATAGTAGGTGCTCATTTAATGACAGCTACTATTTCAACTTTTAGACATCACTATTACTACAAAACTGGCTTTGATATTTTACCTTTCAAAAATTTATTTTTTTGCTTCCTAAAATGCAGACTGTCCTACATCCAAACTATATTGGAAATTAAATATTTTAACGGAAAATAAAAATCACACACAGGTCAAGTAAGTTATAGTGGTTTTGAACAAAAGGCATACAATTTCTTTTTAAAAAAATATAAAAAGTACTAAAGCTATGTTCAACACGAATATACTTATATGTGTATTATATACATGCTGGAAATATCAGTTTTTAAGGGACTACATAGCAGCTACATGTTTTGATAATTGACATTATTCAGCAAATTATTCTAATACAGGAAGTATGTCAAATGATGAGTTCAGTATAACATTTTTATCTGCATTGCTTTGTTACTTTTGTGCATTACTATTAAATGCATTGTTATATGTTGCTGTAAGTTGTATTATTGCATATTAAAATCATTCTTAGATAAAATAAAAATCAACAAGGTCATTTGCACAGCTCGAGAAAATGTTTTTATCATACACAGTTTACGCATTTTTCTTTTAGCACATTTTTTGCATGAAATCAATTGTTTCAGGGTTTTTTTTTAAAAAAAAACACATCTTCCAGGTAAAGTAAATATTTTCACTTTTAGCTACACATGGATATCCTCCATTATTTATGTTGTCATATACTTATCTTAGTAAAAGTTTGCCTAAAAATAACTGCTTATCCAAAGTGTACTTATGTTAAGTGTAGATATATTTTGAGTAAATAAAAAGCAGGTATTGTTTTCAGAGATAATCTTAAAAATGCTTTATCATGAATCTGGAGGTTAAATAGCTGGAAATGAAATCCAGAAGTAAATGATACCACTTGTAAACATACCTCTGACATTAGGAGTATACAGGAAATTATGACAAGTATCTGTTATCATAGATAAGTAAGGGTATCCCATGGGTAACTAAAAATGAGCATATTTAATGGGAGCCAAGTTTCGTATTTTTAAAAGACATGGAGAAATTTATTTTATAAGAAAAATCTGTTTAAAATGGAAAATCTTTGTAAAAAAACTACTCTTTTTAAAATCCTTTGCTAATGGCCTTCTTGAACTTTATCTTAATGTATATAAGAATTCTTCAAAAGTCACATTATATAATTAATTAAGGATACTAGAGAAAATTAGATACTGCAATGTGTCAACAATGTTTAGAACTGATGTTAAATAAGTCTGGGTGCAGTGCCTCACTCCTGTAATCCCAGCACTTTCGTAGGCGGGTCACCTGAGGTCAGGAGTTCAAGACCAGCTTGGCCAACATGGTGATACCCCAACTCTACTAAAAATATGCAAATTACCTGGGTGTGGTGGTGGATACCTCTAGTTACAACTACTCTGGGAGGCTGAGGCAGGAGAATTGCTTGAACCTGGGAGGTGGAGGTTACAGTGAGCCGAGATCACACCACTGCACTCCAGCCTGAGAGACAGAGCAAGACTGTTAAAAAAAAAAAAAAGAAAAAAAAATCGCTGCTAAATACGTTTCTGGCTATTCCTAATTTCTATTTGTGATGGTCTAGTTTGTGCTTTTCTTTTTAATAAAGACTTGTTTTTTAAAAGAAAGCACAGTGATCTGGATGATGTCTTATGGTAAAGCCTTGGGGTAAACTCCAAAGGGTAAGTATTAGCAGTGTCGATGCCACCTCATTACAGTAACCACAATACCACATTTAAAGTGAAAAAAAAATCAGACTTTTCTGAAGTGTCTTGCAAATTCAAATCCTTTCTACGATGGCAAATAAAACAGGAATTTGGAGCACCAAACTTGCCCCTTCCTCTGCAATAAACTAAACAAAAGTTTCAAACATGTTTTAGAATGAATTCCTAATTTTATACATCAAATGACCACCCTCTCATCACATTGAATACCTATGGTAAGAAATTAGAATTCTCTCTCTCGTCCTTCCTTGTTAGTGTAGGGTAGAAGGGATTTTTTTTTTCTCATCCATCACTAGGTTCATGGCTGAAGCACCTATAACAAAAGGCAGTTTAACAACAGAAAAGCATACATATTTATTTAATGTAAATTTTATGTGACATGTGGACCTTCAGAAATGAAGACCCAAAGAAATGGCGAAATCTATGTATATTTATGCTTAGGTTGGATGGGGAGTAGACAGTCATGAGGAAGCATGATTGAACAGAAGGAGTATGATCTAATGGTAATAAGCTGGGGGAACTTAGCAAGGCCTGTTTGTTCATATTACTTTCTGTGTCCCAGTGTGACATTCCTTGTCTCCAGATATGAGGCACATGAGGCTCTTATCACATACTTCAGAGGAAGATCAGATTCCTTTTTTATTTTTTTTTTTGAGACAGAGTCTCGCTCTGTCGCCCAGGCTGGAGGGCAGTGGCGTGATCTCTGCTCACTGCAAGCTCCACCTCCCGGGTTCACACCGTTTTCCTACCTCAGCCTCCCGAGTAGCTGGGACTACAGGCGCCACCACCACACCCGGATAATTTTTTGTATTTTTAGTAGAGATGAGGTTTCACCGTGTTAGCCAGGATGGTCTCAATCTCCTGACCTCGTGATCCACCCACCTCGGCGTCCCAAAGTGCTGGGATTACAGGAGTGAGCCACCGCACCCAGCTGAAGATCAGATTCTTTTACAGCTTGCTTCAGAGAAGAAGGATTGGAGAAGGTCAGAGACCTTTCTCCTTTGTGATTTTCTCAAATGTGAAGGTGCCATCTTCTGGGGTAGCACGTTCTGAACCCAATGCTCTGGGGTAGCGTGTTTCTATTTGTAGAATATCAAGAGAATGGTGTTGCATCTTTCAGAAAACCCAGTCTAGAAAATCTTAGGAATGAAATATACAACCTAATTTTATACATTTTTCTAATTTCTATTTATGGTTAATATTTGAAGAAACATTCCCTCATGCATATAGAGTTTTAATTTAATGTAAGTGGATAATATACATAATAATGCTGGTTGCAAAGATTTTGTGTTCCAGAAGAGTTCAATAATATTTTCCTTAAAGGTTGGCGTGGAAGAAGAAAATTTATTTCCAACATTTTAATCTTTGACTCTGCATTAACCATTTTCAAGTAGATAAATTAATTTTTTTCACTTGAGTTATTTACTGAAAATTGGTGAACTTAATTGCTGAAAAGCTTTAGCTTTTGCTGTTTTTTTTTTCGCTAATCATTGATTCAGTGATTACTATTTCTTTTCTATTTTCTTTATATGTACTGTAATTTCTCAATGGCATTCAAGAAACCCAGGAAAGCACATTGAAAGTGGAATTATTTGAGCTGGACATATACTTGTGCATTAAAAAATTCTCCAAATATGTCTTTAAAACTTAATTAAAAATGTCAACTTAGAAACTTAATGTGCCTGGGGCTTAGTCCAGAGGACAGTGGTATCAGCTGAAACAGGAAGATAATGGAAGGGGATTTGAACTTTATGATAAGGACTCCTGGTCAGTTTAAGAAAGACAATGGCAGGATCAGAATATACGTTACTGCCTGCTGTGTATATGCAGCAATAGTGGTTATACCTGGTTCTTTGTCTCCAAATCAGAGCACAGGCCCAACAAGAACAATCCTCGGTCCACTTATGAAGGAGGCTTATCCACTCAGTTGGAGGTATGGTTTCCCTGCATATTGCTGCCAACTTCCTGTCACTGCCCCAGAGGTTTAGAATTAGCATTAATGACCTTCAAACAGCTTAATTTCCCCAGAGTCATTGAACACAGCTAGTTGGCCCTACTAGGCTGAAAGCCATATGGCATCAATTGTAAATGTTTTGCTACCATTTCCCAACATAACCACCTGCCTGATTTACTGTTTGCTGGATACTCACCTTGAATGTGAATATGTCCACATAATTTTTTTCTTTAAATTAAGAAATGTAGTTTAAAATTATGATTCATTTTATCCTATTAAGATGTTGAAGGGGGATGCTGAAGAAGATTCACATTGTCAGTTTTGTATAAATCCACTTGTTGGAGAAAAGTGTTGAAATGAAATTAACAAAACCATCACATAAATATAAACGTGTAGATTGTTAAAATTACAGTTTTAGGAAATTTGCAACATAAAGTACAAGGTAAATAAATATCTCATTTTGAACTCACATATTTAGTACAAAATATTGCCCAAAATCCATCCTAGGGCTTGGGGATATTTAGAAAAGAGAAGACCCCCAGAGCTATAAATCATTAAAAAACCAGATAGCTTAACTTCAAAATGCATTTTATTTTTTTTAGTCTTGGGTTTCAAGATAAAACCTTGAAGAAAACTGTAGAAGCCTTTTCTCTTAGCCATAAAATAGACTCCATATCCCTCCCTTTCCTACCATGTATACTCCCTTCACATTTATCTAATTGTATGCTGTCGTCTATATGCCTTCTTAGAAGTTGCAGGGGCTAATCTTGAGTCTGACAAAGGAAGCTTGGAGACTCAGCTGCAAAATTCCCAAGATTATTTCAAGGTGGCTGGCTAGTCAACAACCCCGCCATTGTTGAGATCCTGCCAGCTCGTGATTCAGGAGGACTGAGACACAAAATAGCCACCAGAGCAAGACACACAGACATTGTACTCAGCACAATTTTGCGCGCCTTCCTTATCAATTTTTCCACACTTAAACTCCTACCCTCACCCCCAAAATTGAAGTGGTTGCTTTGGATGGGAATCCGGCCACATCCCCTTTACTAGTTTTGGTTAGTAAAATCCCTTTCTTTCCACCAGACCTCACTCTTGTGAATTGGACTCTGCAAGTGGTAAGCATTCAGATCTGTATTCAGTTACAACGAAGTGATCTCTCTGCAATGGATACAGAAAAGATAGGTTCAAGGGGAAATATAGGGGAAGAGGGAGGGGGAACTTAAATAGGGGGGATAAATGAATTTGGGATAATTAAAAGCAGACATAGAGAAAATTCTGAAGGGAAACTGGTAATAGTGTATATGGAGACATTGTGCTCCTCAATGGAAATTTTGAGGGTACGATATTGTTTCCATGCATCTCCCTTTCAGCAATTCATCCCAGTGACTTGATGCAATGACATCACCTGTTCTCTTCTGAGGAAACCGTTTTAGACATTCAAAGCCCAGTTGTTCAATGTAGCCGAGATTCTTTAATTTCTATTTCAGCTAATTAGTAGCAATACAAACTCTTGCCAAACAAGAAATGTGAATTCTTAAAGATTAAATTTTATTTTCTCTCTATCTAGAGGTAGGAAACCAATCTTTCGGGAGGCACAAATTACGATGACAGCCAACATTCATTTATTCATTCCAAAATAAAGCCTTTATGTGTAATGAATTATTTTTCGTAATTCTAGAAAGTGGCGTGTTCCAGCAATTATAATTATAAAGTGTACTGTTTTTGGAGGGTAAAATAGTAAGTCACATCATTAAGGTCAAAATGATGTTTAAAGGAAAACTATAACTATGCCTTTAGTATATTAAAATTAGATAATATTTTATACATCTGTCCCTGCAAAATAAAACACTTTTCATATGTTTTCTTTGGCTCACACACAACTAAATTTGATGAGATAAAATATACAAATATTTGACAGGGTCAATTTCCTTTTCAAGTTGGATTTTAATTAATTCAATAAGCATGTATTGATGACCTACTGTATGCAATACATTTGGCTAAATTTAGCATATCTGATTTTGCTCTATCATCATGGATCGTGATGTTTGTGACGGGGGATGTTTGTGACTGGGAGCTTTTTTTTCCCATTAGCCAAATAAATAAGTAGGTAAATGCTTAAAGATTTTTTTAAAAATCCACGTGGTGTTATTTTGAGAGGTATAGAATTTATCTAAGCTCCAGTTCCTTCCATTGGAAAAATGCATATTTAAATGAGGTAATATGTATAAAGGCAATGGTGGCTGGGCACGGTGGCTTGTGCGTGTAATCCCCGCAATTTGGGAGGCCCAGGTGGGACGATCGCTTTAGCCCGGGAGTTCAAGATCAGCCTGGGCAACAGGGAAAGACCCAGTTTCTACAAAATATTTTTAAATTTAGCTGGGTGCAGTGGCACGTGCCTGTAGTCCCAGCTACTTGGGAGGCTGTAGCAGAAGGATTGCTTAGGCCTGGGAGGTTGAGGTTGCAGTGAGCTGTGATCGCGCTACTGCCCTCCAATCTGAACCACAGAGTGAGACCCTGTCTCTAAAAATAAATAAATACAGAAATACATAAATAAAGACATACATACATACATACACAAAAAAGGCAAAGAGTAGGCCCTCAATAACATGAGCTAATATCAATCTGTATTTCCATAAATTGGTATCATTCTATGTATTCATAGCCTCCAAACCTGTTATAGTCCAGTCTTCGGCTCCTTTTCCTGTGGCTTTAAAAATTTATATTAGATAAGGAAAAGAATCACACTATATACTTATCCTTAACTGTTTTATAGTTATTTTCAGATTTACATTTCCTGTGGTTACCAAATTACAAATGGCTACATGTAAAAACATACCTTTCTGGACAGTTTAGTTCCCAAAGTTCAGAGGAACTCATATGCACTTACATGTAAAAATTATATAAAATATGCATATGTTAACTTCTCATATATACTTGAAAGACACCTAACAAAATTGAGAGTTCGCAATGGCGTTACACACATATTTGAAGTTGCAAATAGAAAAAAACAGATATCCAGAAATCAGGCTGAGTTTATACCCTAGAGATATTTGCAATTCCTCCATAATAAAGTGACAAAATTTGTGACTTTGAAGCTAAAAATTATGTATAACTACATTTTACACAATTTTAGCCATCAACAACTTATATTAACAAATAAATTAAGTTATACATCAAGCCAGAAAAGATAGCAAATTTCTTATGTTCTAGTATGGGAAGAAGAAAGGCATTTTTAGTTTAAAATTTAGTATGCGACACAAAATGGCCAGATGGTGCACATAATCCATTTGTTGCAGGGCTTCTAGTTCTTTCTGTGCATTGGAAGAAAACCAGGTGACAAGTTAGGCAGCAGTTTTTATGTAGGACATTTCCAAATTGCATATAATCAGAGAATAAGGATCTAGAAGATAACTTCCAACTAAAAACAAGCCATTCTGACTCAAAGTCACAAGAATTCAGTCTTAATAATCACAAATGCTTTCTGGTCTCAAGCTTAAATATCTATTCTCTATTTTCTTTGGACTCTCAGTGTCTTAGAATTTTTGCACACATAGTCTTACATTTTCCTCTTCAGAGAATGGGATTGGCAGAAGAAATGAGAGAACTTTTTGCAGCCAGTCATTTTTTCCAAGATCACAGAGCTAGTCAATACACCCTGAGATTCACATAAAACATGAGAATAGCCAGTATGGGGTACCTAGAAATGAGGAGCACTGCAATTATAATACAAACAAAAATTATACCCCATTTTACTAGTTTGAATCATTACCACAATAAACATGGATTCATATGTTAGGCTGTGATAGAACCAAAAGAAGACATTTATGTGATTTTTTTTTTTTTAATGGCATGCATCTGCTCGGGACAGGCTGTGCTTTTTAGAGGAACAAATTTATCCTTCAGTAAAAAATTCTGGAGAAGTGTGATATAAAAGATCAATTAAACTTGATATTTAAAGTCTTTGTACCAAAATAATGAATCTATTCATGAACAATACAAGAATGAGATTTGGCAGGAAAGCTATGTCAGTATATCTCATATCAGTGCCTAGCTAGGATGCTAATTCACAAGAAAAAATATTGTCATTCTCCAATGTCAGACGGTTATTTGAAGCCTGTCTGCTTTTTTTGGTAAAGATACTTTAAATAAGGAACCTGGGGAAAGAGTTACAGATATCTACTGGCATGAAGAGGAAGACTGTTTACTGAATAGAATTGAATGGATTTTTTTATGAGTATTGGTATTATTTCAATTTTCAATTAAAAAATAAACTGGTATATGCAAAATCTTCATGCTGTGGGCCATATTGAAAGATAGTAAATAATTGAAATAAAATGCCAAGATATTGGTGGGGACCCGTCTGCACCTACTAGGGTCTTGATGTTACCTGAGCCCCCTTAGGTATTTTAAATATGTGCCAGAAGACATGCTTCCCAGGACATGATTTTTCTATTCCTAAAAATAAGTTACAGGAAAAATAGACAAATGAAGACTAAATGTTTCAAGAGGGAACCCATATAATGGGTTAAATGAGGCATAGGATAGCAGTGTGTGAGGCATTTTGTATTAGAGCTCATTTAAAATACCATCGGTTACATGAGGTTTCAGAAAAAAAGAAAACAGCCTGTGTTCTGCATAAACAACTGTATGCAATGCATTGTAAAATGGGTATGAGGAATTAAGGAAAGAATGCCTTTTCTTCTGGTGTTCATCTTCCTCCTGGTTCCTAGCCAACTACAACAATTTGTTTTATAATCTTGCTTATGGCACCTTCCATGGCAACAGGTGCTTACTCATTTTGACAAATGTCACTTTATTAACAATCGTGATGTATGCAAAGAGGACTAACAATCCCTCTAGTTATGCAAAGGACAGGCACAGTACCCGCTGGGGATCAGAGCCTACCAACTTTGTGACAGCTCACAGTATATTTTCACTATTGAAGCCAATGGAGTATATATTGAATATACACTTTGTTCAAGGATTGGTCCTGCTTTATGCTTGAGGCTTATTTTATTTTCAACGTGTCCTGATTTATTAAACTAGTTTTATGATGGACACACCTAAAGAGCATCTGTCTCCTATACAGGAAATGGCCATGTTATAGTGACAAACTTGGCAATGTAGAAATAAACTTAGAAATGTAGGCAAATATGAGATGATACCTGAACATCATCTCAGCCACACCACAGTTATTGAGATATTGTTTTCTAAGGGTAAGGTCCAAACACTTTATCATATTTTTATATCTTGCATGTAGTAGATAATTTATATACCTACCAATCACACACACACACACACACTTAATGTCATAGCAATCTAATTAGAAATAAAAGTTTCTAAATTTCAAACAATGTGGAGCAAAACTATAAAATATTGTCTTAAGTTTTACAAATTTTTTAAAAAGGTGATTCACAGGATTATGGAGGATATTGATCCAATTGAATAAAACATAAAGCCCTGAATACTTCTCCACTCTTCCATTTTTATAGAAACTAAGAAGCAATTTAAGGATTTCTTTTTTAATGTGAAGAAAAATGTTTTGTTAGATTTTCTGCTAAATGCCATTTAAATAATCAATTTGCCAACATTTAGGGAAATTGAGTATGCCACTTCTCTAAAAAGCTTGTCATTTCTCTTTAGGGTAACGTGTAACAGAGATGCATAGGAAAATTCAGGGATGTGCTTTGAAATACTATTAGTAGATAGCAAATGGGGGATAGATGGATAAAAATTTAATCTATATATTACTGGGCAAGAGTTAAAAGGGATAAAGTATCTCTCTATACACATGGGTCTCAAAATTGGCCTCAAAAATGATACTGAGTTAAAAAACACTAAGTGAAACATGGTGAATATCACATTTCCCTGTGTAAATATAAAAATAGAAAAAATATAACAATCATTGTTGATATATATTTAGGAAAGAAAGGATTAATAGTTTAATATTGAGAGTAGATTAGACACACACATATATTAAATATATAAGAATTAGCCTTTCGATTTGTTAATCTTTTTGTTTTAATCTGCTGTATCTCTATTTACTATTTCATTCATTATTATTGTTGGTTTTTATAATTGCATTTCTTCTGCTTGGGTTTCTTATATTTTCCCTAATATCTTAAGTTAACTGTTGAATTTATCGGTTTTCAGACTTTATTGCTTTCTTGTATGTTTTAAATATGCTTTCCTATTTCCAAATCTACAAATTTTTCAAAAAAAAATGTTTTTTTCTGACTTTGAACTTCGTTGTGCTAAGAGAAGTATATCTGTCTGATAATTCCTTGGAATTGGCTGATATGTGCATTATGTCTTCCCCATGTGGTTCGGCTTTCTCTGAAGTTCCGTGCGTACCTGAGAACACTGTGTATTCCTTGGTATGATGGGTTTGTTGACTTCTTTATATGTTTTGAGGCAAGTTATTAGAGGCATCAAAGTTGAAATGAGTGTATAATTATCATTGTTTTATGATGTTTTCCATTCTATATGATGCTTTGTGCCTTAAAGACTTCACTCTATAATATTAATATAGATACACCAGCTTTCCTTTGACTAATATTTAAGCTGCCTAATTTCTTATCCTTTGTGTATCAGTTTTTCCATGTTTTTATTTTCATGTGTGATTCTTCGATAGTATAATCCTGGATCTTATCTTTTATTGAATTTAACCTTTAACTAGAAAGTTAATTTATTTACATTTATTAGGATTGCTGATATATTTGGATTCATTACCATCCTATTTCTTGTTTTGTATGTTCCTCTTTTGCTTCATCGCTTTTACTTTTTATCACTTTTTCTGCATCTTTTACATGAAGTTTTTATTTAAATTCTATTTCCCTCTTTATTCTTTTAATAGTTACCATGAAATTTTAACAGATTTATTTACTTAAAGTCCACATTAATCATTTTCTCTATTCCTTCTTTATATAACATAGGGACCTTAGAATTATAAAAATCAAATCACCTGCTAGTCTTACTTATTGTCCCATATTTTAATTATATCCTTTCTGTATTCCCAAATTTAATTTTTTTGTTATTTCACACAGACCCTGTGGTTTATCTACATGCTTTCCATGTTCTTCACTCAACATTTCTTCTTGTATCTGCAGCTTTCCTTTTGTAGTTATTTTCCATCTTGCTGACATATCGTCAAAAGTTTGTTGAAGTGTGAATCTATTCACTTTTAGGTTTCCTAAAGGGAGTTTTAGTTTTTCTTTTAGGTTTACTTACATCTTACTTTTGAATTATTTCACACATGACAAAATATGTGAGAGGAGTACAACTATTAATACTTCCTATATACCTTGCGCCCACATCCTTTACTTGTTTATGTTTTACTGAATGCACTTTATCATTCTCTCTCTCTTCATCCTCAGTGTTCATTTTATTACCATGTTGACAGGAAGAGTTGTTCTTGATATTAAGTAAGGATTTTAAATCAACTTATTATCACTGCAAATTTCCAAAAGACAGAAAGAAGGGTAACAGTGTGAATCTCTCTGGCTTCTAGTAGAAATGGAAATATTGCTTAGATTGGAGGAAGGTCATAGAGCACTCAGAAGAAATATGATCGTATTGTCATCATAGAAGCAATACATTTGTCTTTTGTCTCCTTACTTGTTTATATTTTTTCAACTATTTAAATCAAACAATTTGAGGTGAAAGTTCACCACCACTCTCACCTACCAATAACAAGATAGAACAGTGGAAATATTAATTCACAAACATGTGTTTTCATTTTGATGATAGTCAGCTACTAATCTAGATGCTTGATATAAGAGACATTATCTAAGCTCTACCATACCTGTATCAGTAGAATTACTTCCCTATTATACATGAAGATATACAGGCATACCTTGGAGATATTACAGATTCAGTTCCAGACCACTGCAGTAAAGCAAACATTGCAATAAAGTGAGTCATACAAGTTTGTTGGTTTTCCAATGCATAAAAAAGTCATGTTTACATTACAATATAAGCAGCTGAGTGTGCAATAGAAGTATGTCTAAAAAACAATGCACATACTTTAATTTTAAAATACTTTATTGCTAAAATGCTAATGATTATCTGTTCCTTCATCAAGTTGTGATTTTTCACAGGTAAAGGGTTTGGTCCAAGTGTTGGTGGCAGCTGACCAATCAGGGTGGTGGTTTCTTAAAGTTAATGTGGCTGTGGCAATTTCTTCTAACAAGGCAGCAATGAAGTTTGCCACATTGGTTGACTTTTCCTTTCATGAAAGATTTTTTTTTTTTTTGTAACGTGATGCTGTTTGATAGCTTTTTCCCCACAGTACAACTTCTTTCAAACCCAAATTCTACCACTGCTTTATCAACTAAGTTTCTGTAATATTCTAAATTCTTTGTTGTTATTTGAAGAATGTTCACAGCATCATTACCAGGAGTAGATTCTATCTCAAGGAACGACTTTCTTTGCTCATCTCTAAGAAACAAATCCTAATGCATTAAAATTGTATCTTGAAACTGCAGCAACTCAGTCACATTTTCAGGCTCCAGTTCTAATTCTAGTTGTCTTGCTGATTCCACCACATCCGCATTTACTTCCACTGAAGAGTTAAACCCCTCAAGGTCATCTGTGAGAGTTGGACTCAACTTCTTCTAAACTCCTGTTATTGTTGATATTTTGGACTCCTCCCAGGAATCACAAATGTCCTTAGTGTCATCTAGAGTGGTGAATCCTTTCCTGAAGATTTTCAATTTATTTTACCCAGATTCATCAGAGTAGTCATTATGGCAGCAATAACCTTACCATGTTTAGTTCTTATGTAATAAAACTTGAAAGTTGAAATTACTCTTTGATTCAGAGGCTACAGAATGGATGTTGTGTTAACGAGCTTAGAAACACTAATATCCTTGTTCACCTCCATCGGAACTCTTGGGTGGTCAGGTACATTGTCAATGAACAGCAATATTTTGAAAGGATTCTTTTTTTTCTGAGCAGTAGGTCTCAAGAGCGGGATAAAAATATCCAGTAGACCATACTGTTAACAGATATGCTGTCATTCAGACTTTGCTCCATTTATAGAGTACAGGCACAGTAGATTTAGCATAATTCTTGCTATTTTCAGAATCGTTAATCAGTATTGGCTTCAACTTCAATTTACCAGCTGCATTAGCCCCTACCAAGAGTGTCACCCTGTGCACTGAAGCTTTAAAGCCAGGCATTGACTTATTTTCTAGCCATGAACGTCCTAGACAGCATCTTCTTTCAATATAAGTCTGTTTCATCTACACTGAAAATCTCTTGTTTAGTGTAACAAACTTCATCTATTATCTTAGCTAGATTTTCCAGATTATGTGCTAAAGCTTCTACATCAGCACATGCTACTACTTCACCTTGCACTTTTTCTTTTATTTTGGGATGGCTTCTTTCCTTAAAAATTATCAACCAACTTCTTCTAGTTTCCAACTTTTCTTCTTCATTTCTCTCAGCCTGAAGAGAATTGAAGATAATTTGGGCCTTGTTGTAGTTGGTTTGATTTTCTATCCAGACTGATAAAACGTTCTCCATATCAGCAACAAGCCTGTTTTACATTCTTCATCGTTCATTTGTTCACTGTAGTAGCACTGTCAATTACCTTCAAGAACTTTTCCTTTGTGTTCATAAGTTGGCTGTTTGTTATAAGAGACCTAGCTTTTAGCCTCTCTCAGCTTTCAACATGCCTTCTTCATTAAGTTTAATCATTTCCAGCTTTTGACTTAAAGTGGGAGATGTATGATGCTTTTCTTCTCACTTGAACACTTACAGGCCATTGCAGGGTTATTACTTGGTCTAATTTTAATATTGTTGTGTCTCAGGGAATAGTGAGGCTTGAGGAGAAGAAGAGAGATGGAAGAACAGCTAGCTGCTGAAGAAGTGGGAACACACATGATATTAATTAAGTTTGCTATCTTATATGTGCAGAGTGTATGGTGTCCCACAATTACAATAGTGACATAAAAGATCATTGATCACAGATAACCATAAGTAATATAATGACAATGATAAAATCTGAAATATTGTGAGAAGTATTGAACTGTGACCCAGAAACCAAAAGTGAGCACATACTGTTGGAAAAAATAGTGTGGATAGAATTGCTCAAGGCAGGCTGGCCACAAACCTTCAATTTGTAAAAAAACACAACATCTACAAGAAAAGTGCAATGAAACAAAGTACGCTTGTCATTGCTCCAGGTTACAGAGAAAAAAAGTGGAAGAGATTAGATTCAAATCAAATCTCTCTGATGCCAAAATCCATGATCTTAATCATTAAATACATTGCTTCCAATTTTATGTCTAGATAATATATATTTCATAGGTTTTATATAAAAATCTATTGTTTAACCTCATCTCATTAGTAATATATATATAATATTCAGAAAGTTTAATTAAACAATGGTTGCTTAAATGAACTACTGCTTTATTAAGCAAGAAACAAATCTTAATCTGTAATATATATTTAGAAGTAGCATTTATAACATTAAAATAAGCCATGATGGTTTTTCCAAAATAATGAGAAAATGACCCCTTAAATCAATTATACTTTAAAAAGAAAGATGCCTGTTTTGTCTGTCTTTATGAAGGAGATGAAATTTGGCAAGGCAAAAACTATAGATTGTTAAAAGAAGCAAGTTAACTCATGTTTATGTTTTATAACTTATTTTATTTTTTAAAACAACCTTGAGTAGAGTTTTCTTTGTATTTATTTTGTACTATTTTAAGATGTATAGGTCATTTGCAAGTAGTTAGTTTCTGAATTTTCGGTGCAATCCAAATACTTAGTTTAGTATTACCTGTGGTTTACCTGCTAATTTAAAAAAATGACTAACATGCAAATTAAGATTATAACCACGCATTTTCAACTGCAAACTATATGGAGAGAGTATTCGTTATGAAAAAGATAAAAAATAAAAATCACATAGTTTCTATTTTCTTTGCAGTTTAAAAATGAATTGGAAAATGAATTAGTAATAATGTTTAAAATGCATTTAATTGTGTTTTTTAATGTTGCATGGCATAAAATTTTAATAGCTCGGTTAGAAATCTATGTCTGAACTAGATTTCAGAGAAATTGTTTTCCTCTTTCTATTGGTGAAATACAAACTGCTGTGTCTTGATATGACCACTTGATGGAACTCTTTCATTTTGCTTTCAGCAATCTCTAAGCAGTGACAAACTTACCTTTCTTGGCAGGTATAAAAGTGTATATAAGTATGTATGTGTGTATATATACATGTATATGTATGTGTGTGTGTGTATATATATGTATATATATGTGTGCGTATGTATATATGTATATATATATGTGTATATATGTGTATATATATATCTATGCTTAAAGGAATTCGTTATTTGGCACATTTAGTATTCTCTACCGTTTTTTATGTATGTGAATTTTATTTATTTCTATGGAGAACCACAGTGTTAGTAAGTCGACCTGTAGAAAAAGAAATAAAATTCTACTTCTTAAATAAACTCTTGTTCTCATTTCCCTCCAAGAATTTTTTGCAAAAAATTAATTTTAAATAATTCTAAATATTTAAATATAATAATATCCAAGATGTTATTTGCTTTATAATCAAACTGAAACTGTATTTCTGGAATGCCTTCAAAATTCATAGTCAGAAGCATTCACAAGGTCTTGGGAATTAGAGGGTGTTAGGTAGCTGTGGGAACTTCCTAACAATTATCCTTATTAAGAAAGATAGTTTGAGAAGGGGAGAGATTGATTTTGAAGTGAAGCTTTCAATAAAGTCATATAGAACAATTAGGAAAAACTAGAAGTGAAGGATGGGGTGAAAATCACCTTCTCTTCATTGAAAACATTGACGCTATAGGTCATCCAAGAGCTGTGGATTAGGTATCAATCATCTATTTGTGACTTTTCATTTAAACTTTCTGAAGTTTTGCATAAAATAGGGATAATCGTAAATCTCTCACGAGGCTCAGATACAATAAAACTCACTGTAGTAATACATTTGTAAACTCTAAAAACATCGTGGAACTAGTAGTTGTTGGAATGATCACATTGTTGTAAAGAAAGCCCACATTAAGCATGTCAGCATATCTCGGAGAAAAAGGCCGTCTTCGGTAACTCTACCTTACAAAATATTTTCCATGCTCTGTAGTGTCTGGCTCCTAGTCAGAAGAATCTCAAGGAAGTAAGGCCTCTTTTTTGTTTGCCATTTATTCTAAGTGATCTCTGCCACTTTAGTGGCATCTAGTCCTATGCTAATGGTGGCCAAATCATTTTTCCAGTCCAGAATCTCTACATGAACTCCACCATCCTATTAGACACTTTCTCCTCAATATTCTGGAAACTTAAATTTCTCTGTCTTAAACCAAACTCACTGTGTTTATTCTGCAAAACTGTTGCATACACTTGGCTGACAGAGTTTTTGGTTTTTAAATTGATGACCGTGATTAATTTCTCTTTTGGCTCCCCAGTACCCAGCCTACAGTAGTCAGTGACCGATTAACCATTGAATGAATGAAGTATTTTGAAGCTCAAGACACAGATTTGACCTAATGGTGATAATTTCAAACATTAATTTGTTTTATTGTGACTCTGTTAGAGATTGGCTTATACAATATTACTTTCCTAGTGATTCTTGTTTTTATCTATTTTTGGTCTACACAAGGCATTGAAAATATAAGTCACTGAATGTGCCCTCATTTTCAGAGTTTAAAAGAAACTTCATTGCTGCACTAATGATAAACATTTAATCAACCCATTTTTAGGAATAAGTTATAAAACACTATTAATGCTTTTTCTCTATATACACTTTTTCTTCTTGAATTACTGGAGTGAGGAAATTCACTTAAGAGTAATGTCTTTCAATAAGAGCAGCTGTAAGGGAAAAGCATATTTTCACTGCCAAGAAAAACTATCAGATAAAATACATTCATTGTACAAAAAAATTACAAACGATTTCTGTAGACATGCAATATGGTATGTACTATTGAATGTGTTGGGGATAAAGTAATAAACAAAAGTACATGTCCTTACATTCTTTGAGCTTGTGTGGGAAACCCAATATAAACAAATGTGCTATTTATATTTCGGTTTAAATTATTTTATTTCAGGTTGCAACAGAACTATACAAAATGTGAAGTAGGGAAGGTGATGAAGTAACAGAGGCTGCTATTTTCTAATGGGTTGTCAGAGAAGATCTGTCTAAGGGGAGACTTTATATAGATATCTGAGTGAAATGATGGGCCAAGGCATTTCGGGAAGACATTTTGGATTGCCTCGAGAGGTCTCAAGAACCTTCCAGGGCTCTCCAGAACCCCTCTTCAGGGATCTCTGACAAGATACTGATTACAGAGATGTCTGAGGACAGAGCTGGGACAATCCAACATTTGTAGTACTGATGCAAAGAAAGCCCACCAAAAGAGATTTAGATCATTTCTATAGTTCTATAAAAATGTTTTTATGACTCCCAATTTTCATTTAGTTAGCGTATTTTTTCTTCTTCATGTCACCTTTACCCTTTGGTTGACTGTAAAGGAATCCATACACTTACGCAATGTATTCTGTAACAGCATAAGCTGTTTTCAATGATGGGAGCATCAATTTATAGGTAAGTATAACTCAATTAAAGCACATAAGTTCAGGTACTAAAATCAATACAAAGAGCATATTCTGGTACCTCCCAGTCGCCCGCCTCCGGTTTACATATGCTTAACATTTCTGGTGGACAGAATCTTGCTGCTTGTTTGGGATTCTTGACATCACAATATTCATCGTAGAGTAGGCATGCAATGCTTTTAATTTAAATCAATAAGTTAATTTCAAGGGGCAGGGAAGTGAGCAAAAGGGGGCTTATGACCCTTTTTCCTAAAGAGCAACCAATGGTCAGCCACCATTGATTGCTACACAAGGCCACTCCTGAGATCCCAGTTCTAATATCATAAATAATCAAGTACATGAAAATAATAGAAAATGAAACCCATCCTTTTCTGACAACAGTGTCTTGCTTCTGGAGATAAAACTAATGATTTTCCCAGAAAATTTTTAAGCAACATTTGGAGGAAAAGCTAAAGAGAGATTTGAATATTATTCCTTCAGGACAGGATTGCCTGGTAACTTACAGGGCACCTATTTAAATGTGAACTTCAGATAAGCCTCTAAGTATTTAAGATGTTCTTATACTAAAAAGTTATTTGTTTTTTACATGAAATTGAAATATAAGTAGAAATCCTATATTTTTATTTGCTAAATCTGACAATCCTATGTTAGGAATACTTTAGACAGATGAGGGTAAGATACTTTCTCTGGAAACATCAAGCAAGCTATTTTTGTTAGTCCATCAATCAAAGCCAAGGAGCCAATAGGATAGATTAGTATGGCTAAATGCCTTAGGCTATTGGCAAAAATGTGTGGGTGTAGTATTTTTCAGGACAAAATAAAAGAAAGGAAGTTAGCTTTTAGATGGATGAAATGTTCTTTCTTAGCTATGATTTTATTAAAAATATACTGAGATGAGAAAATCAATCCTTTCTCAGATGAGAAGAAATCCAAACATAAGCGCAATAAAACGTGTGAAAGCAATAAAATACATGCTATAGAATTCAACCATATTCCAATATATACTGATAGAGCAAATATGAGAGAGGATAATAATACATGAAGCTAAACTATGCCCTCTTCCATGAAAAATCATAGGCTCAAATTGTCTATGGAGGGGCTAGGCCACTCATAATGACAAAAGATGAAGACATTAATAAGAGTTATATAACATTTTTGTAGTTATATTAAGCTTCTAAGTGAGGGTAAAAAGTAGCAGAAATATTCCCAACCGTGTGATAAAAACAATAAAAAATTACTACAATTGACAGAACTCCAGGATCATAAGAGACTTGTTAGATTCTAAAGGAAGTTGCTAATGAATAAGGAAAGCTGTTAAACAGGCATTGAAAGTCTCCAAAGAACTAGGGCATGCATTAAAGAAATCCTCAGGAAAATGCAATATAGTAAAATTCAGAAAAAAATGTTTAACTGTGGTGTGGTATAAAATTCCAGTGGTGTGAATTTCAGAATCAAGAATAGACCTGAGAAAGAAGAGGAGGAGGAGGAGGGGGACCTTTCTAGCAAAGATCATTACCTGTCAAAACCATGAAGTCTCTTAATAAAATAAGCTACTGACTAGATTTTAAATTTGCATTGGAAATGCCATGATTATTAAAAATTTTTACATAAAAAAAGGCCTGGGTTATTTGAATGTGTTCTCTAACTCTGGTTGTGTGCTTGGAAATAAAGCCCTATCACTGGCGTTCCAACTCTGCTGTGATCCTATTTTGGGGGTTAGTTCCTGGCAGTGCTGCTATGAGCATATTTGCCAAATTGTCTAAAGACCACTTTTCTTGTTATGCAAATATCAGTTTAGTCGTCCAACTTGTGTATACAGTTCTGGAACAAGAAGCATCTGGAAAAAAAGAACATATTATGACAGTTAGCTAAAAGTGGGGGATGGTGATATTCTTTGGAGGAAAAGAATTCTATCAAGGACCTAATGTATTTAATTCTGTTCGTTAAAAACAAATTTCCAATGGTTTCAAGCCAGAAATTAATTAAAATAAAAATGGGAGTTAACATGAAATATTAACAAAACTTTATCATTTCTATTTGTTTTTGTTAACTGTGCTTAATAAGTGTTCAGAAAAAACATGGCATTATATTAATGTCTCCTAAATATTTGAAAATCTGTAATTTAGCACTTCTTACATTTCTTTATTATTATTATTATACTTTAAGTTCTAGGGTACATGTGCACAATGTGCAGGTTTGTATACATGTGCCATGTTGGTGTGCTGCACCCATTAACTCCTCATTTACGTTAGGTATTTCTCCTAATGCTATCCCTCCCCCAACCCCCCACCCCATGACAGGCTCTGGTGTGTGATATTCCCAACCCAGTGTTCAAATGTTCTCATTGTTCAATTCCCACCTGTGAGTGAGAACATGCAGTGTTTGGTCTTCTGTCCTTGCGGTAGTTTGCTCAGAATGATGGTTTCCAGCTTCATCCATGTCCCTACAAAGGACATGAACTCATCCTTTTTTACAGTTGCATAGTATTCCATGGTGTATACGTGCCACATTTTCTTAATCTAATCTATCATTGATGGACACTTGGGTTGGTTGCAAGTCTTTGCTATTGTGAATAGTGCCACAATAAACATATGTGTTCATGTCTTTATAGTAGCATGATTTATAATCCTTTGGGTATATACCCAGTAATAGAATTGCTGGGTCAAATGGTATTTCTAGTTTGAGATCCTTGAGGAATCACCACACTGTCTTCCACAATGGTTGAACTACTTTACAGTCCCACCAACAGTGTAAAATCCTTCCTATTACTCCACATCATCTCCAGCACCTGTTGTTTCCTGACTTTTTAAATGATGGCCATTCTAACTGGTGTGAGATGGTTTCTCATTGTGGTTTTGATTTGCATTTCTCTGATGACCAGTGATGATGAGCCTTTTTTCATGTGTGTGTTGGCTGAATAAAGGTCTTCCTTTGAAAAGTGTCTGTTCATATCCTTTGCCCACGTTTTGATGGGGCTGTTCGATTTTTTCTTGTAAATTTGTTAAAGTCTTCGTTGATTCTGGATATTAGCCCTTTGTCAGATGGGTAGATTGCAAAAATTTCCTCCCATTCTGTAGGTTGCCTGTTCACTCTGATGGTAGTTTCTTTTGCTGTGCAGAAGCTCTTTAGTTTAATTAGATCCCATTTGTCTATCTTGGCTTTTGTTGCCACTGCTTTTGGTGTTTTAGTCATGAAGTCCTTGCCCATGCCTATGTCCTGAATGGTATTGCCTAGGTTTTCTTCTGGGTTTTTACGGTTTTACATATAACATTTAAGTCTTTAATCCATCTTGAATTAATTTTTGTATAAGGTGTCAGGAAGGGATCCAGTTTCAGCTTTCTACATATGGCTAGCCAGTTTTCCCAGCACCATTTATTAAATAGGAAATCATTTCCCCATTTCTTGTTTTAGTCAGGTTTGTGAAAGATAAGATGGTTTTAGATGTGTGGTGGTATTTCTGAGGCCTCTGTTCTGTTCCATTCATCTATGTATCTGTTTTGGTACCAGTACCATGCTGTTTTGGTTACTGTAGCCTTGTAGTATAGTTGGAAGTCAGGTAGCATGATGCCTCCAGCTTTGTTGTTTTTGCTTATGATTGGCTTGGCAATACAGGCTCTTTTTTGGTTCCATGTGAACTTTAAAGTAGTTTTTTTCCAATTCTGTGAAGAAAGTCATTGGTAGCTTGATGGGGATGGCATTGAATCTATAAATTACCTTGGGGAGTATGGCCATTTTCACAATAGTGATTCTTCCTATCCATGAGCATGGAATGTTCTTCCATTTGTTTGTATCCTCTTTTATTTCATTGAGCAGTGGTTTGTAGTTCTCCTTGAAGAGGTCTTTCACATCCCTTGTGAATTGGATTCTTATGTATTTTATTCTCTTTGTAGCAATTGTGAATGGGAGTTCACTCATGATTTAGCTCTCTGTCTGTTACTGGTGTATAGGAATGCTTGTGATTTTTGCACATTGATTTTGTATCCTGAGACTTTGCTGAAGTTACTTATCAGCTTAAGGAGATTTTGGGCTGAGATGATGGGGTTTTCTAAATATAAATCATGTCGTCTGCAAACAGGGACAATTTGACTTTCTCTTTTCCTAATTGAATATTTATTTCTCTTTATTTCTTTATTTCTTTCACTTGCCTGATTTCCCTGGCCAGAACTTCCAGCACTATGTTGAATAGGAGTGGTGAGAGAGGCCATCCCTGTCTTGTGCCGGTTTTCAAAGGGCATGATTCCAGTTGTTGCACATTCAGTAAGATATTGGCTGTGCGTTTGTCATAAATAGCTCTTATTATTTTGAGATACGTCCCATCAATACCAAATTTATTGAGAGTGTTTAGCACGAAGCGCTGTTGAATTTTGTCAAGGGCCTTTTCTAAATCTATTGAGATAATCATGTGGTTTTTGTCTTTGGTTCTGTTTATGTGATGGATTATATCTATTGATTTGCGTATGTTAAACCAGCATTGCATCCCAGGGATGAAGCCAAATTGATCTTGGTGGATAAGCTTTTTGATGTGCTGCTGGATTCGGTTTGCCAGTATTTTACTGAGGATTTTCGCAGCGATGTTCATCAGGGATATTGGTCTCAAATTCTCTTTTTTTGTTGTGTCTCTGACAGGCTTTGGTATCAGGATGAAGCTGGCCTCATAAAATGAGTTAGGGAGGATTCCCTCTTTTCCTATTGTTTGGAATAGTTTCAGAAGGAATGGTACCAATTCCTCTTTGTACCTCTAGTAGAATTCAGCTGTGAATCCTGGACTTTTTTTGGTTGGTAGGCTATTAATTATTGCCTCAATTTCAGAGTCTGTTGTTGGTCTATTCAGGGATTCAGCATCTTTCTGGTTTAGTCTTGGGAGGGTGTATGTGTCCAGGAATTTATCCATTTCTTCTAGATTTTCTAATTTATTTGCATAGAGGCATTTATAGTATTCTCTGATGGTAGTTTGTATTTCTGTGGGATCGGTGGTGATATCCCCTTTATCATTTTTTATTGCGTCTATTTGATTCTTCTCTCTTTTCTTCTTTATTTGTCTTGCTAGCGGTCTATCAATTTTGTTGATCTTTTAAAAAAAACCAGCTCCTGGATTCATTGGTTTTTTTGAAGGGTGTTTTGTGTCTCTATTTCCTTCAGTTCTGCTCTGATCTTAGTTATTTCCTGACTTCTGCTAGCTTTGGGATGTGTTTGCTCTTGCTTCTCTTGTTCTTTTAATAGTCATGTTAGGGTGTTGATTTTAGATCTTTCCTGCTTTCTCTTGTGGGCATTTAGTGCTATAAATTTCCCTCTACATACTGCTTTGAATGTCTCCCAGAGATTCTGGTATGTTGTGTCTTTTTTCTCATTGGTTTCAAAGAACATCTTTATTTCTGCCTTCATTTCGTTATGTACCCAGTAGTCATTCAGGAGCAGGTTGTTCAGTTTCCATGTAGTTGTGCAGTTTTGAGTGAGTTTCTTAATCCTGAGTTCTAATTTGATTGCACTGTGGTCTGAGAGATAGTTTGTTGTGATGTGTGTTCTTTTACATTTGCTGAGGAGAAGCACTTCTTACATTTTTGATGTGAAAACTGTTTAAACACTATGGCATCCTAGTTTAAAAATTACATATTGAGTGGTCCAAACAGACCGTAAAGTTTTCAGAAAGCAATATTCATATCACATACATTGAAGTTAGTTTCGACTGGATATTATACGATACTGCTTATTTAGGCAAGATAGTGTTTTCTTTTAATATTGCAATGTGTGATGTACTAAAGAACTTTAATGTTGAAGCTTTAAAAAGACAGAAATAAGAGAAACCCAAACACATTCTGACTGGCTGTAAAAGTAAGAATAAATAGTACTTGCAAAGCATCATAAAATGGATATAACAGCAAAAAAAAAAAAAAAAATGGGTAGAAATGTTATCGTTGATTTTTCTTTGTTTCCTCAAGGAGGAAAAATAACACTTTTATCATGGTTGGGACATAACTTCTAAAGAAAAACAAGTTTAGAGCTTTCTATGTATTTTCTATTTCTTTCTTTAGACAATGTTACCACGTGGTCTGGTCTAATGCAGCTGTGACACATACACATACACACACATCACCGACCAGGATATGCTGTGCTATTGCTTTTGCTTCTTCGTGTGAATATTGAAAGGCCACAGGGTCACCTTCAGCTCCTTGGACACTGGCTTCCTGTGTGTCCTGCTGTGCATATAGGGCCTGCTACCGTGGTGTTTCCTCTGAGTCCCACACGCTGTGCCATTTTTGTACGAATTGAGCCAGATATTTTCTACATGGCATCATGGTCTGCCACTGGAATTTTACACTGAAAAGTTAGCAATAAGCATTTTACTACTCATTATTATTTATATGTTGCTATGTAATAAAGCACCGCAAAGCTTAATGACTTCAAATCACAGCCATTTTATTGGGTATGATGCCATGAGACAGCAATATGGGCAGGGTGAAGAAGAGAGAACTCGTCCATGATTGACATGGTTTTGGCTGGGACAGCTCAGCTGGACATAGTGGAACCCATTGGCCTCATTTGCACGTGGGGCCTGGTACTTGCTGTTGGCTGGAATGCCATGGGTCTCTTCCATGTAGATTGTGTTTCTGCCTGTGGCCTGTCACTCTCCCGTCTCTCTGTGTGGTTACCCTCCTTAATAGGAGATTCCGGAATTCTTTATTCGGAGCTGAGTTCCGAAAGGGAAAGTAGAAACTGAAGACCTGAGCTCAAAAGTCCTAGAACATAACTTCTGTGACATTTCATTGATCAAAGCAAGCCACGTGGGCAACCCAGATTCAGGAGTTAAAGAAACAGACTTCACCTCTTGACAGGAGGGTGGCAAACACCTTAGAAAACGCGCATAGGCATGACCATTGGTGGGCAGTTTTCATCACTGTAGCACACTGCTTTTATGGGAGATGTGCAGTGGCCTTTGAAATGAACAGCTGTACCCAATATCATTTTGCTTTGAATAAGGCAGGAGCATGGATTCTAATTTTTCTCCCAAGTATTCCCTGAAGGAAAAAAATTTATATATCCATTTGTGGTTATAATGTTAAATTAGTTTTAAAAGTTTACAATTTTGATATAATCTCTTCCTCCTCAAGTAGCTTAGCTGGTTAATTCAGAAGGACTAAATGCAACTATTTCTATTTTTCTCCCTGTTTGAAAATAGACAAGTCACCTGTACTAATTTTCTATGATAAGACGTGGAGACTAGGTTATATATCTTTGCAGATAAGCACGCTCAGAACTGAAAGAATAAAGTTGAAAGTATGTTGTTTCAGTAGGGAACAGTGGGAAATAATTAATAACCCACATTAGTTCTGTGTGTTGGAATGTTGTTGTGGGGGTAGGAGAAGTAATTATTTTGCAGTTAAATTAATACAAGTCTACTTCCTGATGCTTCTGCTACAGTAACTTCTTTTTGTCTTACCACCTCGAATCCATGTGTTTTGTGATGTGCCATTATCTTGCTTTAAGCTCTTCAGTTTCTTCCAGTGGCTGGTAGAAAACAGTGAAAATTCCTTAGTGTGACATTTATGAGCCTTGCCTGGTTCCAGCTGTCACTCATCATGCCCCACCTCACGGCCTGTGCCCCAGCCAATCAAACTGCCTGTAATTTTCTCAGATGGCAGTCTGGGTCAGACCTGCAAGGCTGCTCGTTCAGTGCTCTCTGTTGTAGCTTCCTTTGGTCCCGGACTTCTTTTACTCTCCCACCTCCCAGAAAACTTGGTCCAAGAACAATGCTTCTCTCTTTAACCTTAGCCAATACTGAATCTTAAGTGAATCTTCTTTATAATCGCCTCCTCTTATGTAGAAGTGACTGTTTTATCCCATGTGTGCTAATTTCCAGACCTTCATAAGTTTTATCTTTGAAGCTATAGTATACTCCTGCATTTAATTACTTACTTATCTTTTTCTATGGCTGGACTGCGGTAAATATATCTTTATTTTTTTTTTTTCTAAATCCTCTCTTCCTAGGACAATGTCTGGCGCATGTTTGGTATTGAAGAAATGAGGCTTGCTGAATTAATGCACATATGCCAAAATCCCTTTTGATAGTGAGTCTTCCTAGTAAATATTCTAGACATGTTCTAAGACAGATGCATAAGTATTATCTCAGCATGGACTTTCCCTGTATGATTCAGAACAGATTACTCAAATATGATTCTTTGTTGTTTTTTTTTTTTTTAATTGAGACTGGAACCATGATGAGAAGGTGAATGTGATCAGTCTGAGGATGTGCTCGGCTAGATTTCTGCAGGGTAAATTTTCTCCTCTATGCCATAAAATAACCAGCAGACTGTTTAAGAGCCACCAGGAACTCCAGTTTTTCTTTCAGAAGTCTGTTAAGACATAATGTTTGATGTGCTTGCTTTCCAAGGCATACATTAGTTGAGTGCAATTATATAAAGGAATGTTGTACCCACAAGCCATATTGCACTGAGTATGTTCTGCAGAAATGTACCTTGATATGCCACATAACACCCATACACATTTGCGGGCCTGCACTCATTATCGATTGAAAACAATCTGATCGAAAAGTGACAGTCTCGATTGCGATTTTCATTTGATCTTACAAGTTATTTCCAAGGGCCACGGTGTTGGCACATTTTTAACTCCTGTGTCTCCTTCACCCTCTAAAACAGACTTAGCCCCACCTTTTCATGGAAAAGCACAAGACCCTCAAATCATTGTGTTGTCCTAACGGCTTTCAAAGAATTACTTCCTTCGAAGTTATTTTCCTCTTTTTTTAACTTACGTTTCTAAAGCTAGAGTCAGGATAGTTGATTCTGGTGCTGAAAAAAATCAGTTAATAACCATTTTTATAAACTTCTACACATTTCTTTGGTGTAGGGTTGGTGTCGTGGAATATTGTGCATTTGGAGGTTAGAAAGAAACTGTTTCACTTCTTTTTTTTTTGAGGCAGGATCTCACTCTTGCCCAGGGTGGAGTGCAGTGGTGCGATCCCGGCTCACTGCAACCACCGCCTCCCGGGTTCAAGTGATTCTCCTGCCTCAGGCTCCCAAGTAGCTGGGATTACAGGCACCCGCCACCACGCCCAGTTAATTTTTGTATTTTTAGTAGAAATGGGGTTTCACCATGTTGGCCAGGCTGGTCTCAAACTCCTGACCTCAGGTGATCTGCCTGCCTCGGCCTCCCAAAGTGCTGGTATTACAGGTGTGAGCCAACGCGCCTGGCTGGTTCACATTTTAAATATGCAACTTTTTAACCAAATGATTTGGGGCAAGTTTCTCCTGTTTTTCTTTTTTTTTTTGAAATAGAGTTTCATTCTTGTTGCCCAGGCTGGAGTTCAATGGCGCAATCTCAGCTCACCACAACCTCTGCCTCCCAGGGTCAAGCGACTCTCCTGCCTCAGCTTCCCTAGTAGCTGGGATTACAGGCATGCGCCACCATGCCCAGCTAATTTCATGATTTTAGTAGAGACGGGGTTTCTCCATGTTGGTGAGGCTGGTCTCAGACTCCCGCCCTCAGGTGATCCGCCAGCCTCGGCCTCCCAAAGTGCTGGGATTACAGGTGTGAGCCAACGCGCCTGGCTGGTTCACATTTTAAATATGCAACTTTTTAACCAAATGATTTGGGGCAAGTTTCTCCTGTTTTTCTTTTTTTTTTTGAAATAGAGTTTCATTCTTGTTGCCCAGGCTGGAGTTCAATGGCGCAATCTCAGCTCACCACAACCTCTGCCTCCCAGGGTCAAGCGACTCTCCTGCCTCAGCTTCCCTAGTAGCTGGGATTACAGGCATGCGCCACCATGCCCAGCTAATTTCATGTTTTTAGTAGAGACGGGGTTTCTCCATGTTGGTGAGGCTGGTCTCAGACTCCCGCCCTCAGGTGATCCGCCAGCCTCGGCCTCCCAAAGTGCTGGGATTACAGGCATGAGCCACCGTGCCCAGCCATTTCTCCCCTTTTTCACATGTTTTCTCAGCTATAAAATATTTATCCCTGTAGATCTCTGTTCACCTCGAAAGTCAAGATAAAACTTTCCATTTGCTTCCCAGTATATATTTGGACATTTTGCCATAGTGAACTTACCCATGCCTGTTTTTAAGTGTGTTCATTTGTATTACTTTGGAAAAGCAATTATCTTGCCATCCTCTTTGTTGTCTTCAGATTTCTACTCCCTATTTTTCATTGAGATTTTCTTCTGCCCTCAAGTAGTACATGCTCATCCATCTCCATTGCATATCAATAGGCCTTTGAAAATAATCCTAGCTATAAATCCTGACTATTAAATAATTCAGAATTATTTACTCATCTGCATCATCCTGATTTATATTCCTATGTTTCCCACACTGTGTTCAGTGGTAGAAACACATGCTAAATTATGCATGTACATTTTCTTTTTTCTTTTTTTTTTTAGACAGAGTATCACTCTGTTGCCCAGGCTGGAGTGCACTGGCACGATCTTGGCTCACTGCAACCTCTGCCTCCTGGCTTCAAGCGATTCTGCTGCCTCAGCCTCCCAAGTAGCTGGGATTACAGGTGTCCACCACCATGCCTGGCTAATTTTTGTATTTTTACTAGAGACGGGGTTTCACCTGTGGGCTGGGCTGGTCTCAAACTCCTGACCTCGTGATCTGCCCTCCTCGGACTCCCAAAGTGCTGGGATTCACATGTTCATTTTCCAGTCACTATTTACGCATTCTTCAATCATACTGCTTTTCTCAGCGTATACATACATAAAATGTTTTCTGTGCATCAAGCCTTATTCTAGGCACTGGGGATAGACTAAAAACAAACAAAATAGGATAATCTGTTCCCCTGCCCCCTTGAAACTCACGGTCAAACAGAAGAAAAATATATGAAACAAAAGAATAAAGTAAATAATTTTGTCATTTGAATAAACACAAAGATAGAGTGATATTATAGAACAAAATCCTTAACTACTTTTGGACAATGAGTAAGAGTTTTTAAAGAAATGCCATTTAAACAGATACTTTAAAAATAAAGAAAGATTCACCGAATGACAGGGATCAAGGAGGACGTATGAATAAGTAAAATTAACCTAGAGAGGAACTTAAGGAAGAAACGTAGATCAGAATGTGCAGAGCTTTGAAAGAGTCATTTTAAGAATGTTCTTACCTTTTCTGAAGGGTACTGGGAAGATACCGAAAAGTTTCAGCAGAAGGGTAACTTGACCTCATTTGTATTTTTAAAGAAATCATTCTAGTTTCTGTTTGTGGAGCAAGAAAAAAGAAAGATTGTTTGGGAAAGAACAGGAAGTGGGGGAAGATGGTGAGTAGAATTCTACAAGTAGGTTTTGCAAATATATGTGTAGAGCTAGAAGAAATATCTGGTACAGATATAAATTTGGGTCCCTTCAGTCTATCATTATTAAAGGAAAGAATGGGAGTAGGTGAGATTGCATTGAGTGTATATTGCATGAAGAGTGGGGAAAAGAAATTATGAGAAACTTCAACACTTTAAAATTAAGTAGAAAAGTAGGACCTGGTAAGGAACAATCAAGATGCAAGAATGATAGAGGTGTGAGGAACATCCTCAGAATGAGGTTACATTGTATGATGGGTGCTGTGATCACAGCCCTCTTTAAGGGTGGTCTCAACTGCCTGCAACCAATGACTGATCAATAGACGGATATGAAGGCACAGTCTACCCGTTCCAACTAGAACTTGGCCTTTATACAACTCTGAAGTGTTATTTTACCAGTGTCCCCATAGGCTGAAGCTGCGTCCAGCCCACTTTCTCTCCTTGTCCTACCATGCTTCTCTCTACTTTCCTAGGTATTGATCCCAAGAGAATTCCATAAAAGACATCCTTCTTGTTAGTATCCATCTGACATTCTCCTTCCCTGGGAACACAACTGGTAGCACATGGAAAACTGCATGTGTGTGTGTGTGTATGTGTGTGTGTGTGTGTATCTGTGTGTGTATGTGTGTGTATGTATGTGTGTGTGTATGTGTATGTATGTGTGTGTATGTGTGTTTATGTATGTGTGTGTATGTGTGTGTATGTGTGTGTGTGTATGTGTGTGTATGTGTGTGTATGTATGTGTGTGTGTATGTGTGTGTATGTGTGTTTATGTGTGTGTGTGTATGTGTGTGTTAAAAGAGTGTGCTAGATTGTGTCTAGTAATCTTGCACAGTCAATAAATAATGTCTGCAATAGGAACAAAGTAGTGATTCGCCCTTTTGTTTCAGTAGTGAATGCAGCTAAATTGGTCAAGTCATGCCAGCAGCAATGGAATTGGACCGTGTAGAGGAATAAGAGAGGGAGACTTAGGATGGGTAATGTTGACAATCTTCCTGAAGAGCTTAGGAGGAAACACAAAATCAGGACAGTGGTAACACATGTAAAATTTGTTTCAGGTGGAAGAAATGACATTGACTTTGGAATGTTCCTCCACAGGTGGCGGAGGGGCCATAGGAAAGACTGGCGTTAGGTTGACTAGAGGAGGATGCAGCACAGTTTCCTGTCTTGGCTTTTGTTTGTTTCAGGGAAGAAAGAGACAAAGATTAAGGACAGCAGAGGGAAATACAGGTTGTGTTTGTGGTGAAAGATTAAAATAGTCATTCTGAAGGGTGATGGGTTGAATTGAGAAAATAAACGTGGTCTCTTTTTTTTTAGGCAGCATCAGGAGTTCAGTTGAGAGTAATGACAATGAATTTATACGGCACAAATGTAGGCAATCACATGTTCTACTTGTTTTCTTGTTTAATATAAATGGCCATGCATTTTGGGTTGGTTGGTAAATGGTGTTTGTGATGAAAACATCTGTTTCCCTTTTTTTTACTCTCTTAAGAAAAATACCATTTAAAGAAAATTTAAATTACCTTGCATTTGAAAAGAACACATCAATAAGCTTATATAAACATTTTCTCTGTTGGGGAATACTTCCTAATGAATCGCATCCTTTGTCTATAGGGTAAAAGGAAAGAACATTATCTGACTAATAAGGAAGAAGGAGCTCTTTGTGAATCTATAATAATAAGCATAGATATTTGTCAGGCTAAACTTACCTGGTTGAGCCTCTATAATTAGAATATGACTGATGAAGAGAAGAAATATTTGTATATAATATAATGAAAGGCTTTGTAAAGTTTATTTGCATAGGGGATGTAGGTGGAAGGCTGGCTCAAATTAATCAGTATTATCTGCGGAAGTGATGGCATTCCACTTCGGAGAATAAACGACATGACATCCTGTGGTTCCTTTGAATTCTGGACATTACATGAAAGGGGACATATTATTGCTCTCTTAAATAATATCCGACTTGTAATTAAAAATGAATGTAGGGTTTAATGACTTCTTTTGTCTTCTTTTTTGTGCAGAGAAAACTTCTAAAGCTCATTTTTAACATTTGCTATTCAATTTATAGATTTATAAGCCTAGTTCTTCTCTAGGTCTCTTTCATTACTGAGATTATTTTATTTTTAAAATGGGAAATTGCAGCAATTATTTTAAGGGCTTATGAATTTTTTTAATCTTGTTTACAAATGTAAGACATTTTCAAATATTTTTAAATTTATTTATAAACCTTTATAACTTATTTTTTGAGTGCTTCAAATTTAGGACAGTAAATTTTTTCTGCATATCTAAATAACTTTTATAAATCTAATTAATAAAAATAGTGACCCTAAAATGCATCTAGTTGTTCCAAAATAATATATAAATACTAAAATATCAATTTAAAATACCATGTCAAAATCAAGCAAATAATTACATATTTTAAGTTTGAAATTATGAAACCATCATTCCAATTCACTAGGAATTCCAAATGTAATATATTTTATTTCACTTAAGTTCTTTAGTGTCTGCATCTACAAACAAAATTTCCCCGATAATTTTATTTTTGTAAGAACAATCAATATGGTGAATCCAAACGCTTTGCCAAATGTTCCAATATTGTTTATATTAGTAAGAAATTTAAAATCAAATATCTGTTTCAAGTACTCAACTGCATATTAGATATTGTACCTTTAAAACTCACTCTCTGCTGGGCATGGGGGCTCATGCCTGTAATCCCAGCACTTTGGAAGGCAAAGGAGGGCAGATCACCTGAGGTCAGGAGTTCAAGACCAGCCTGGCCAACCTGGAGAAACCTTGTCTCTACTAAAAATACAAAAATTAGCCGGGCGTGGTGGGGTGCATCTGTAGTGCCAGTTACTCAGGAGGCTGAGGCAGGAGAATTGCTTGAACTGGGAGGGGAGGTTGCAGTGAGCTGAGATCCCACCACTGCCCTCCAGCCTGGGCGACAGAGTGAGACTCTCTCTCAAAAAACAAAACGAAGCTTTCTCTCATAAGCGAAGTTCTCTTAAACATTACACGTATGTAGATTTCCAACACAGATTGGATCCTTTCCAATGCCAAACTATCTTTACTAGGATTTCAAATTTTTAAAGTATTTCTATGCTTAATTGGAAACCCTGCCGAGGCTAAGGAGACGTGTACACATCATGAAAGCAACGACTATCTGGTAACTGAAGATACTCACAGTACCAAACACTTAATTCTAAATCTTATGCTGTGGGAGATCATGTCATCCTGCGCGACTATGATTTATTATGACCGGAAACCTTTGCCAGGATTTTGATCTTTTTAGATTCTATTTTTTTTTCTGAGCTACTAATAAAAACTTATGTAGAGCTTTTATGTTGGTGACCCTCGGACCTCAAGGAGGAAGTTATACCACCCATTCCCTGGAGTTACTTGGAACAGATTTTCTAATTCTCCTGTCTAATCACAGAACTCTGCCCTCCCACCTACATTGGTCATTTGTCTGTATGTCGAATGCATTATTTTAGCTCTTAAGAAACATATGTGTATTTTCCAACTAAACCGTAAAACTTCGTGGGAATACCAATGAATGCCTTTTCCATCTAACTTTAAAGAACTTTGAACTTCATAGAATTTTCTATTTTTTCGTGTTCTTAATACCACAAAACACAGGTATTAATATCATATGTATTGGCATTTGGATATCTCTTATAGCTTTATCTGACATGGGTTTGAAAATTATAAGGTCATTCTATTGGCATTTATTTAATTATTGCTTATGACATTTTATGTTGATTGAGCCCTACATTTTTGGCTTTTGGAAATAAAGACTGCTGTGATTTTGTCTGTAATGGTGCAAACACATTGTCATTCATTGACATATGAATGTACTTCAAGTTTAAAAGATGTCCTGTTTCTCTTGATCATCAGAAATCTCAGAGCTGACAGCACCAGGCATGTGTGTTTGTGTGTGTGTGACAGTGAGAGAGGGAGAGAGAGAGCGAGAGAGAGAGAGATTAAAAAACACCCCAGAACATAGTAAAGTGACAGAAACAAATTAAAGATGAATTAAATTTCATCCAAACTTTAAATATGGTCATTTTGCACCTTTGAGAAAGTTGGGTAGCTTATTCTAGGAAGACCATACTGTAGAAAGGATGGAATACCTGATTAGTACATTAACGTAATTTTGAAGACATGGAATGAATAAAGTACTTGATTCTAATGCATGATATGCAGGTGTATGTAAGAACTTTGTTAATAGTTGTCTTTTTGAAACAGTAATAGATGTTTCCACGTGTGCACAGGTATGTGCGAATATCAGAGATTAAAATAGAAATGGAACCAAAAAGCTGTGCCATCATTGAAAATGTATTTGTTTAAAGACTACGTGACACTTAGGAGGCATTTTAATGCAATATTTTATGTATGCAATTATTTACATATGTTTAAGTGTTTTTTATTTGACTTCCATAAAGTTTAGATTTGTCGCAATCTTATTTTTACCCTTGAGGGAAGAGAGAGACCCTCTCATATTGTTTTATACTGTTTTATACTCAGTACGTGTTTTAAGAAAAAAACAAGGAAGTGAAATCAAAGACAGGCAGCCCAGCGCCAGACCCAAAACCAGGCCTGGGCCTGCCTGGCCTAAACCTAGTAGCTAAAAATCAACTCATGACTTAGAACCCGATGTTACCCATAGATTTCAGGCATTGTATGGAAGAACATTGTGAAACTCCCTGCCCTGTTCCGTTTCACTCTGACCACCGGTGCATGCAGCCCCTGCCACGTACCCCTTGCTTGCTCAAATCAATCACGACCCTTTCTTGTGAAATCCTTAGTGTTGTGAGCCCTTAAAAGGGACAGAAATTGTGCACTTGGGGAGCTCGGGTTTTGAGGCAGTAGCTTGCTGATGCTCCCAACTGAATAAAGCCCTTCCTTCTACAACTCGGCGTCTGAGGGGTTTTGTCTGCGGCTCATCCTGCTACACACTTAGTAGTGTCTGAATCTTGGAAAGGAAGGGGAGGGAATATCCAGATACCTTAAACGGGGTTCTCGGACTTCTAATAAACAGTTAAAATCTTACACACACGGTATTTAAAGCATACAGATGATTCTACATTTGTCCTAACAGATCATAGTGCCATGAATATTTGTCCATTAACGAACATCCCTTACGTGTAAGAACATTTTGCCACTGCGCTTTTAGTTATCTCCTTTTCACCTACTGTCCCCTGGAATAGTCTCTCCCTTTCGTTTCTCAGGGGTCTTCTTGAGCCTGAAGCTTTTATTGGGCCTCACTTTTTGCTGCTTTGTTCCTTCGCCAGTTCTGGGCCTTTTTGCTGTGTCGACTACAGGTTGAAAAAAGGAGAAAGCGCAACCCCAAGCTACTGACCTATGAGTAACAAGGTCACCGAATTCCCCTTAATCCTGCTGGTCTGATCCCCCACTCTGTGAAGACCACGGCTGGGGAAGACCTAACCTTCACTCCAGCTCGCCTGAATTTGTCAGTCTTTGATGATGGAAGCCTGAAATGCAGACCTTATACCCTAACCAATTCTTCCTCGGCCAAAAAAAAAAAAACAACCAAAAACCAAACAAAACAAAAAAACACGGCCACCTCTTTATGACCAACCATAGTTTTGGTTTAAGCCTTCAAGACGCACTTATCTACTTCATCCACAATTACATTGTAGTATCACGCTAAGCCTGGAGTTAATATCAAGGAGCAAATGGCCTCTGGCCTTTTGGAATCCACATGATCTTGGAACTCTGTGGAGATTGTCTTCGGATCACTTTGCCCTGCTGTTGTCCCCCCACCCCGTGCATTTTGTCTTTTCTATCTCCTTCCCTATTGTCGTGTAAAGTTACATCACGATGTTGAGTGGTGTGTTTTACACCCCGATGTCCCATAAACAAATACTTTTAATACCCTTTTGTTGGTCTAATTTGTAAGTGACCATTTTATACGCCACAGTAAGTACCTGTAAAGTTGGAGACAAAGAAAAGAGAATTGTGTTGTTCTCGTTCTAAGAAAGGGCAGCATTAAACTCCTCCGTAACCTCTTTTCTGTATTTCCGTTTTAACAAGGGTAAAGTTATCACAAAGTAGGTGAATGTAAGCATTCTTCCCTCAAACATCTGTGTTCTTCAGCCTGTCCCACTTCACCCTTTCCAAAGAAGGGCAGGTTTTTAAATAGAAGAGAAGCAATGTTGAATAAAGAGTATATCATGACGCTCCATAATTCATATAACCTCCAGACAAGCTCTCAGGTTTATTGGTCAGAAAACACATGGTGACATTCACTACTTTTTTGTTATTATTTTAAAGATTTCTGTGAGAGTGTGGGGCTCAGTCAAACTTTGTAGGGAGAAATAAGCCACAGTCACAGAGATTCATTCATTCATTCAACGCATAGCTTTGTTTCTATTATGCCCCAGTGTCCTAGGCTCTGGGGATTAGACAGTGACCAAAACTGACAGGTATTTAGCCTCATGTAGCTTAAAGCATATTGAAGGGAACAGACAAAACTCACATAGGAATGTGCGATGTGCATAAATAAAATACTTTCGGTAAGTGCCATGACTAAAATACACCGAAGGATGACATACAGTTGCATGTTGCGTAAGAGAGACTTGCGTTAGGTAAGGTGTCTAGGTTAGCTGTCTCTGAGGAAATTGCATTTCAGCTGAGACCTAAAAGATTACAATGAGGTCGGAGAGTGTCCTAGGCAGAGATAAATAGAATGTGTAAATGACTTTACGTTGAAAAATTCCTAAGCTGTTTGAAAAACTGATAGCGGCCAAGTTGCAGGTGAAATGGATGAGAGCAAGTCAAGCTATTACCATTTTATTACAAACCACACATAGGGTCTTTAAATGTTCCAGAATTTTGATTTTTTTTATTACCTGGGAGAGAGTGTAATTTTATTTTCATCAAATCTTGTTCTTATAAACTCCGTTTACATTTTGCTTTCATCTGAGTAAGCTGACCATATAGTGCCCTCGTGTGGCGTAGTGCTGTATTACACGATTAATACTGTAGACTCTTTGAGGCATGATTTTAGCAAAATTCTTTTACACCTTTTTCAGTTAATCTAAGTCACCTCTAGCTGCTCTCACTCAGACTCAAACATAGAATCTTATTTATTTGTATTTTTGTGTTTTACTACTTTCTCACATTCCACTGTGGAATGGACACGCGCTGGGAGCACAGAATCCAGTGACCTCAGGATCCAGGCAGACTGAGAACAAAAATGAGGGAGGCCAGACTAGACCTGAAACAAAGACTCCGAGAGATTTGGAGAAGCAGGTTATAGGAAAGACTTTCAATTTTATGTATTTACTTTATAAATAAGTAATGCCAAAATAAATAGCCTTGGGGATCATTGTATTTTTCAGATTTCTACGTTTAGCAAATGTACATGGTTAATTTCTCAGTCAACACCACAAATGCTTTGTATCCTTTTGTACATTTTGACTATTTTAGAACTGATTATTTTGTGCATCAAGTTGTCTATTTCTGTTTCCAAGTTCAGCATTTTGCCACAGGTTTATTTTGGAAAGTATTTCAGGAATCTTTGTTGCTCAAAACCAAGCACTGTAGCTGGAGCTGGTTTCTTTCCTCCTCTCCCTTCCTCTCTCTTCCTTCTTCCTTCCTAAGGCTTGAGCCATTTTTCACTAGAAGAGTTTTATTTTTAATTTTATTTTTATTTATTTTTTTTGACAAATGACTGCCAGTATGCTTTATGGAATGCAGCTGTTGAACTTTATTTCCTGCTTTTCTTTGCATTAAAGTAGTCCCAAAATTGTTTTCTGAGGAACTCTTCACTTTGACTGCCAGCGCTGCTTGTGTACCTTTCAAGTCAGAAATTGAGCGGTCTGTTAAGGCCCATCTTTATCCAGCTCCTGCTTTTCACATGAGGATGTTTGTGCTACATGCAATTTTGTTGACTTTTGGAGTGTAATGCTTTGTTTGCAAATGAAAACATAGAATTACAGCTTTCCCGGTACTTGTCAGGGACTATAATCACGAATTCACTGCAGCTGGATACTTTTCAGACACGTGGATAAGATAAATAATATTTATGAAAGATGGCCTGGAGGAAACGAAGCCATCTATTCTGCATTGTTATCTAAAATCTGTTTCAAGATGAAGTGAGACCATCAAAAATGCCTAACTGGCCGGGTGCGGTGGCTCACCCCTGTAATCCCAGCACTTTGGGAGGCTGAGGCGGGCGGATCATGAGATGAGGAGATCGAGACCATCCTGGCTAACACGGTGAAACCCCGTCTCTACTAAAAACACAAAAAATTAGCCAGGCGTGGTGGCGGCGCCTGTAGTCCCAGCTACTTGGGAGGCTGAGGTGGGAGAATGGTGTGAACCCGGGAGGCGGAGCTTGCAGTGAGCCGAGATTGCACCACTGCACTCCAGCCTGGGCGACAGAGTGAGACTCCGTCTCAAAAAAAAAAAAAAGAAAAAAGAAAAAGAAGCCTAACTGGACCACATCATACTGGGCCCAACACAGTCGCTTCTTACTGAACTGCTTTAGCCATCATAAAACCTTCTCTTCTTGAGGGGCCGTAGGAAATATTTTCTCTTATTTCATATTGGTGTTCTCCCAAATAACTAGAATATATCATGCACGGTCTTGTTACTGGTTATATTTTCTCCTTTCTGCATGTTAATTAGAAAACTCAAAGTCAAATTTGTGCTCTGCCCTGACTCAGTGCATGATTCGTCAAAGTGTCCATTTGTTCACTGACCACGTTTCTGACACCATCTTGCTTCCCTATTTTTTGTATTTTCTAAAGGTTCTTTCTAAAGAGTTTAAGTATTTTATATTGCTATATTGTATGCATTTGCAAGCAACTTAAATGCATTGGGAACAGAAGTGATAGATAAGTAGCAACCATGGGATCGCTATCGATTCTGTACCTAATTATAAGTACATAATTCCTGGCTTAACCGTCTGTAACCTAAATAAGTAAGAATTAATACACCCTATAATTCCTCGATAGCTGAAACCTCCCCCCAGATAAATTTTATAAGCCATGCTAATCCTATTTCTCAGTGCACAGAGGTTGAACTTGTGGACTAATAATGCATTAATATTCCTCATGAAAAATATAGCTAAATAGGGAGAAAGAGATGAAAAGAACCAAAAATATTCTTTTAAGGATATTTGATCCTCTGCATCCATTCATTAAAGCTAATATTCATTCTCCATTTCTCTCTGTCCGTCTGGTTCTATGAAAAGACCTAGCCTGCCCTCAACATGTGTGTGACATTAATAGATGTTAGTGATACAGAGATTGCCCTCAGTGCAGATTGACAGCACTGTGTGGAGGTGAGAAGGAGTCTTGTTTACCACTTAGGATCTGGATCTCTGGTCTGCTTTGTCATGCAACACAATCCTTCTGGGATTTGTAAGTGACGACAAGCCTCAGCGATAATTATATTAAAATGCTTTTAACTTAGTGTAAACATAATTTAATAAGATGTAGATGTTCAAAAGGCTAGCCTTGAATTCAGTCTTGAGACCAGAGACAATATGCCTGTGTGCATGGTGTATGTCTGGAAAGCATGTACATTCTTTGACCCCAGTTAATTTCTACGAAGAAGTGTGTTAGTCTCTGATCTAATAATCTCATCTGCAGATTACTACATTTTTATTACGATAAAGAACACCTGGGCTTTTAAAATATAGTAAGGTTATCTTACCTGGAATATTAAATATTATTGAAGTTACAACTTTGGAGAAATTATATTTTTAATGAATATGGTTATATTATACCTGTTCGTTATTAGAGTAGCCCTCAAAGTTGGTGATTTATCAATGCGTTGTTGCTGAATAACAATAGCTTTATTGAATGTCTGCTTGATACTGAGCGTTGTATTAGCGGCTTTTCATATATTATCTCATTTAGTCATCGTAAAACATTTTATGGAATGCATTGTCAACATTTTGAGAATGATAAGTGGAGTAAATTGTTTGCATTCCCTTAGGTGGGCAGGTATTTTATGCTAAAAAAAAAAGAAAATAGTTGCATTCACATCTCTTAACCTATATGCACACTTCCTTTGCACGGTGGGGTTTGGCAAAGCTTTATCTTCTGCTAGTGATAGGGCAATTCTGATTGAAATCATACCATTTTAGATAAAATTAAAAATTAAACTTGTATTTGTATAACTTGAAAATTGTGAATTTTTCCTGCAATGACAGGGAGGCACACATCATGATTGGCACTCAGGTTTATGTTTTAGAGTAGCAAACAGACAGTGATAAGCCAGAAAAATGAGTTTGTACGTAAACTGCAAATATTTTTACTTAATATAGTAAGCAGTAAATAATTAGTCAATGTTTTTGATCATATGAATGACAATTTGAACATGGGAATATTGCAGCCCTTATGCACTGCAGATGAGATTATGGATTGTCACACTGGTTGAAAAAACAATATGAAATTATACAATATGTTTTAAGATGCTCACAACCCCTAAAAAGCTAGCAAGGAAGCTCAGACACATGTGCATAAGGACACACAAGAGCATCCATGGCAGCTCTGTCTACGGTAACGGGGCACTGAAGATTAGCAGGAGAGCAAGTTAACAAATCATAGCATGTTTACAAATGGAATACTACACAGCAGTGTGAATGAGGGACCGGAACTGTAAATGTTAACAAGATTAATCTCAGGAACACAATGTTGAATGAAAATAGCACACCACAGAAAGATACATACTTCTTGAGTATACCTGAATAAAGTTCAAAGCATGCAACACTAAACAACATATTAGAGGCACATATGATGGTACAACTATTAATAAAAATAAAGAGGAATTAAAAACCACACAAGATACAGGATAATGGTAATCTCTTTGGGGGAGAGAGTTGTCAGGTTGAGGGACCCTAAGGGTTTCGGCAACTTCTTTTTTTTTTATTTTTTTTTGAGACGGAGTCCCGCTCTGTCACCCAGGCTGGAGTGTAGTGGCGCGATCTCGGCTCACTTCAAGCTCCGCCTCCCGGGTTCCCGCCATTCTCCTGCCTCAGCCTCTCCGAGTAGCTGGGACTACAGGCGCCGCCACCACGCCCGGCTAATTTTTTGTATTTTTAGTAGAGACGGGGTTTCACCGTGGTCTCGATCTCCTGACCTCGTGATCCGCCCGCCTCGGCCTCCCAAAGTGCTGGGATTACAAGCGTGAGCCACCGTGCCCAGCCTCAGCAACTTCTTATTTTGAGCTGGGTAGCTAGGCGGTGGGTGTAAGGAACACCCTTTTACATTTAATCTCAGTGTCTCACGTTTATCACAAGCATTTTTTGTTTTTGCTTTTGTTTTTTTGAGACAGGGTTTTGCTGTGCTGCCCAGGCTGGAGTGCAATGATGTGACCACAGCTCACTGCTTCAGCCACGACCTCTTGGGCTCAAGCAGTCCTGTCACCTCAGCCTCTGGAGTAGCTGAGACCACAGGCGCATGCCACCACCCCTGGCTAATTTACGTGTATATATATATATTTTGTGTGTGTAGAGACAGAGTTTTCCATATTGCCCAGGCTGATCTCAAACTCCTGGACTCAAGTGATCCATCTCCCTCAGTCTCCCAAAGTGCTGGGATTACAGGCGAGAGCCACAGAGCCTGGCCACAAGCGTTCCTTTAGTGTCTATGTATTCAATATTCCAACAAGGACAAACAATGAGAAAATATTTAGACCTTAAATATTTTCTAAGTAAAGTTATTTATATCACGCTCTTTAGAGAAGCACCTCCTCTTACTTTATTATTTACACATATTCTTCTCTGAATTTAATTCATAAAAGTTATTGTCCAGTGTCCTCTAATTTGTGCCACTTTTTCATCAAACGAGGAAGATATGTGTGTGTCCTCGTACCCTGGGTGGCATGTTGCAAATTTTTCACTCCTGGTAGTGCATAGTCCCTCTCTGGAAATCAGGTCAATTGGTAGAGTCCTCTGTATTTCTGCCTCCTGCCCCAGTGTATTAAAAATGATAAAAAGATAGGCCTCTTCTTCTTCGTGTTGTAATACAACCCAAGCATAGCAAAGCTTTGATTAAATGAGTAGAGAATAGTTGGTAGCTGATGCTTGCTATTCCCCAGTGTGATGGTTAATAACGAGTGTCAACTTGATTGGGTTGAAAGATGCAAATAACTGTTCCTGGGTGTGTCTTTGAGGGTATTGCCAAAGGACATTAGCATTTGAGTCAGTGGACTGAGAGACACAGACCCACCGTCAATCTGAGTGGGCGCTGTCTAAGCAGCTGCCATTGTGGCTAAGATAAAAGCAGGCAGGAGAACGCAGAAGGACCAGACTGGCTAAGTCCTCAGGTCTCCATCTTTCTCCCGTGCTGGGTGCTTTCTGCCCTCGAACATCGGACTCTGAGTTCTTCAGCTTTCAGACTCTTGGATTACACCAGTGATTTGCCAGGGGCTCTCGCGTCTTCGGCCACACACTGAAGGGGACACTGCTGGCTTCCCTGCTTTTGCAGTTTGGGACTCAGACTGGCTTCCTGGGTCCTCAGCTTGCAGATGGCGTATTGGGGGCTTCACCTTAAGATCATGTGAGTCAATTCTCCTAATAAACTCCCTTTCATGCATACATCTATCCTATTAGTCCTGTCGCCCTAGAGAACCCTGACTAATACACCCAGCTAGGAGGTACAGTTAAGTTGTCAATACCACCCACAGGCTGGTTCTTGTGGCCACTGCCTCTTACAGTGTTTATTTCTCCATCGAGTTCGCAACGGCTGTGTGCTTGCTGTGCTCTCCCTCTTCTCTCTCAGTACCTGATGGCCAGAGCTGTTTCCAGATCTTTTGCCTTTATAAATGCCTTCTTCCCTCCTACAGCTGATTCCTTCCAACAGGGCTCAGCAGGTGAAAGGCAGTTCACACAATTCTTCTCTAATGAATACTGCTGTGATGCTTTTTGAAATTACTAACATTCCTATCGTTTTCATTAAACAGTGAAGATAGAAGATTAAAGGCCACTATCCCTGCACAAGAGCTCCTCCTTGTGGCCTGCCCATGTTTTAAATGTGCAAACCTTGGTGATATATTGATATCCTGTGATGAGTTTATCCCACATCAACAATTGAGTTTTCTTCTGTTCTTTCGTATTTTATCACGTGTATAATTATTTTTCTCCAGATGAATCTTGTACTGTTTGTTATATTTACTTGTTCTTATATATATTGCCATATTGCCTAGGCTGGGAAAAAAATTGACGTATGCACTTACTTAGTGCCTCATTTGAAAAAAATGATTTCAGTGATATGAAACTCTAAAGTACATTTTCTTCATGTCTGTTTTCTATATTTTAAAAATGAAGTACTTTCATATGTATTCATGTCACTACAGTCATAAGTTCCCGTCCAAAGTTCCTCTGAAGAACCACCTTATCTTACACATCTCAAGGGAATTTAGCTGATGAAATAATTTGAACTACATTAATCACTGTTTCTGACAGGTAAAATGCTGAAATAAGCTTCTTGTAATGAATGTGAATTTTTTTGGGGGCTTGCAGAATATTGCAGATTAATATCACAGAAAGCATGTCTAGTTCATGCAACAATTATTTTCATGCAAATTTTGTGGGGCTTTACAAATAATACGTATTTGTTACCACTCTTCTTGACAGCAAAGAAAATAAAAATAATAAATATTTGAGAAAAGATCAGGTTCACTTATACTACATATACCACATTATCTTTCATGTCAATAGTTGCCTTGCACTTTAAACCTGTGACAAAACATGACAAATTTTAGAAGGGAAAATATTGTAAGATAAATTAATACCTCTGAAGCCTGTATTCCTATAAATTTAGTTGATAAAGCTCAGCTTATTTAGAGTTTTGAAGAGATATTTTCTCTTCAATGAAGAAATCTCCATAATTGAATGATCTAAATTTCAATGATTAAAAGTACTATTAAAAGAAAATATTTATAGAAAAGCTTTCCTTTAACAATTTTTACGTCCAAAATATGATTTATTTTTTCATGAAATGGGAATATGAATGATCATACATTCTTTTACACACACTTCATAAATTAAAAAGTTCTCAATCTATTTTAAAAACCCATATGTAAACAACAGTGTCATAGGATGTGTTAAGAACTACAGCAGTCAGAAAAAGTTAACAACCCTTGAAATGGCACAGGAAAGGACAGGATGTCTTCCAGGAAGAGGTGCCAATTCTGTTTAAAATTAAGAGACAACGGAGTAATGCAAATACTAACTTTACCCTGCAAATTGCAACATTTATCATCTAGCATCAAATGTGTATGCTGGGACTGACACATGCACGCATAGATGGTTTGTGTTCCATAATAAAGTTAATTGGTGAAATAAAATAATGGGTTTAATTTCTAGCAAAGAAATGCTTGGTTAATCTAAATTAGTAATGTTTGCTTATGGAATTTCCTACCCCAATTATTTCAGATGCTGTCCTTGAGATTCTTTTTGTTAAACTGCATGATACACATTTTGCGTGAAGTATTTTTAAAACTTAGGGTATCTCCTTATTTTCTGATTAAAGTAAAATTTCTCAGTGTTTCTGTAAGGACTTTGGCAAATACTCTTTCTGCTTTATAAAGCAAAATATAAGAACCAGAAATCTTTGTAATCCTTCACTATGTTGATGTCTTTTTACAGCAGATTTCTCAGGAATTATTGTTTGTGGTTCCAAATTGAAATTTTCCCTGCATAATCTAACATTCATATCTTCAGATCTGATGTGATAAACTGACCAATCTCTTTGTAAGTGATATTTTGTAAAACTCATTCTGTGTTTCGGACAAGGGAACACAAAGTTGTCACCTTCAAAATAGCTAATGGTCATATCACATGTTAAATTGACTGGGGAAATTCTAAACATTGAAAGTGTTCAAGTCTGGATTTTTCCTCAGGAAATATAACCTTTGGTTATTTATATTTGAAAGAAGCTAGTTTTATGAATTAAGCTTTAATTCTGAGATAATTATATGTTCATAGGCAGTTATAAGAAATAATACAGAGATATTTTATTGCCACTTGCCTAGCTTCCCGCAGTGGTCATGTAGGCCAAACTATAGGACAGTATCGTAACAAAGATGCTGACATTGAT
This sequence comes from Symphalangus syndactylus, assembly GCF_028878055.3. Taxonomy (NCBI): domain Eukaryota; kingdom Metazoa; phylum Chordata; class Mammalia; order Primates; family Hylobatidae; genus Symphalangus; species Symphalangus syndactylus. The sequence goes on along the minus strand of NC_072436.2, from coordinate 124,695,933 downwards.
ATAATCCACTGAACTTATTCAGGGTCAGTTTTACTTTTTACGTTAAAGTACATGATTCATTTAGTTTTTGTTTTTAAAATAAAATATCTGAGGGCCAAGTCTGCTGACTTAGTTCTTTAAATTTTACAACTAATACAAAGTTACTGAGACTTACAGAGCTTTGAGAAGTGCACTGTTATTTCTAGAGTTAAATTTAAATAAAACACTTAAAGTCTGAGACTATTTTCTAGTTGTAAAAAGGTTAAAACTGCATTGTAGATGTTCTTTTCCTTTCATTTCAAAACCTAAACAATGTTCTATTATTTAAAGGTAGTTCATTAATAAGCAAAGATTTGTTACAACTGTGATGAGAATAACATGTATGTATATTTTAGCATTTGAATACATTCTACATGAAAACATTTCTTTATATTTAAACTATTATTTCATACAAATAGAAGTCAAAAGAAATGTTATCAGATGCTATAAAATAACTCTTCCATAATGTAGGATGCACTAGGAAAATAGTGAATACAATATCATGTGCTGTTTTGGCATTAGATTTTCCATACATGAAGATAAATGCGTTCATTAACTTCTTCCACCCACCTTTTTTATTTTGGAGATTGACTTCATATTACTGTGATAAGAGGCAAATTGAAATCCTGGCTTCCTGATGATATATCTTCTTGTATGAACTCTTGTTGATGTAGATTAAGTGGGCTAGCAGATACAGTAGTACTCATAAAATAGTTTTTCAGAGCTTTTTATAGTTTAATAAACATTTGCCTATTTCCCAAAAATATCGTGCAAACATACTAAATTTAAGTCAATAATCCGTACTTTATATATCTATTACCATTGTCTAACAATGTAATTTATCTATTTGAAACTAAATTGACCAAAGACATTAACAAACATATAGGGAAATTTAAGTTTTATGTCTTTATGGAAATATGTTTTAAGTCCTGCCTTTTTGTAATTGAGAGTTATATTTTTACTCGAATATTTAAATGTTATAAGTAATTACAATCATAAGGCAACCCCTATCATGAATGAATCCTGATTTGGTGAGGTGAAATGTCTTAGTTTATGTTTGTATAAATTGTATACAGTATTGTGTAATTTGTATAAAATATTTTATCTGAATTTAGTTCTTTAGTTCAGATTGAAAAACCTCTCCTGCCTAGCCCTACCTCCAATAATTGGAAAATCTACTTACTGACATGTCAAGTCACTTCTCTTGAGGAATAAACTTCTAAAAGTAGTAGTCATAGAGTGAGTTTAGACAGAAATTCAGAAACGTCAACTAAAGTTAACTATACCCCTGTTGTTCACTGTTATCATGACTTTCATTTTTCTATCCGGCCAAAAATACTTCTAGTTTTATTCCCTCCAAGTTTAATGCCTTCTTGTTTACATGCCTATTGCATGTTGTCACTTATAAGTAGGAGCTGAAGAGTAAGGACACATGGACATAAACAGAGATAACAGACACTGGGAATTCCAACAGGATTTGGATTATGTATTATATTATTCACATTAAGTCCTATGAGCCTATCAGTGGAGGTGCATAATAATTATTTCAAAAATAATTTTAAACATGGAAGTTTGAAACGCATTTTTGGCATAGTTTATCAGGGAAAGTTGGAGAGAAGAGCAGAGATTTTCTAGCTGTCCTCTTGGTATGCTTGCTTATGCATTAGCTTGCATAAACTGACACATCCCGTGTCAGCCCTGAAACCCTTAAGCTGGAGTTTGGGGAGGTGAGGAATCTCTGGACATATCCTTGAGTTGATTGATTATCAGTTTGAAAGGGCAGTGTACTAGTCTGTTCTCATGCTGCTAATAAAGACACACCCGAGACTGGGTCATTTATGAAGGAAAGAGGTTTAATGGACTCACAGTTCTACATTGCTGGAGAGGCCTCACAATCATGGCTGAAGGTGAATGAGGAGCAAAGTCACATCTTACATGGCAGCAGGGAAGAGGGCATGTGCTTTATAAAACCATCAGCTCTCATGAGACTTATTCAACATCACGAGAACAGCATGGAAAATAACCACCTCCATGATTCAGTATCTCGCACGGGGTCCCTCCCACAACCTGTGGGGATTCTGGGAGCTACAATTCAAGATGAGATTTGGGTGGGGACACAAAGCCAAACCATATCAGGCAGACCTTACTAATTGTCACCACCATCTTTTTATTGTATTTATCTTATGTCTAATTTTAGATACATAGATTATTTGTTACATGGCTATTCCATGCGTGATGGTAGGGAATGTGCTTCTAGTACACCTGTCACCCAAATGGTGAACATTATACACAATAGGCAGTTTATGAACCCTCATTCCCATCGCCCTCCCCGCTTTTGGAGTTTTCAGTGTCTGTTATCTCCATCTTTATGTCCATGTGTCCCCATTATTTAGCTCCTACTTGTGAGAATATGAAATGATTTGATTTCCTGCTTCTGGGTTTGTTCACTTAGAATAATAGCCTCTAGCTCCATCCACATTGCTGCAAAGGGCATGATTTTATTATTTTTATGACTGTATGGTATTCCATGGTGTATATATACATTTTTTAAATCTAATCAACTGTTGACTACCAGCTTTTATTTTATTTATTTATTTTTTTAATTTCATTTTTTGAGATGGAGTCTCACTCTGTTGCCAGGCTGGAGTGCAGTGGTGCCATCTCGGCTAGCTGCAACCTCCACCTCCTGGGTTCAAGCGATTTTCCTGCTTCAGCCTCCCAAGTAGCTGGGACTACAGGCACCACCACCACACCCGGCTGGACCACCAGCTTTTAAAAACAAACTTGATTGACTAATTTTACTAGTTTTTGTGACTCACGACTCATTCAACACTTTGGAGATTAAAAATACATCCTCTGGTTTTGCATCCATGGATTCAACCAAGTGCTAATTGAAAATATTTGAAAAAATGAAAAACAAAAAAAGATACAAATAACACAAATTAAAAACAATACAGTATAACAACTACATAGCATTCATATTGTATTAAGTATTATAACAACTCTGTAGATAATTTAAAGTATACGGGAGGATGTGCATAGATTATATACACATATTACACCATTTTATGTAAAGGACTTGAGTATCTGCAGATTCTGAGGAGGGTCCGTTCTGGAACAAGCGCCCCACAGGTACCAAGGGATGACTGTATTCAGACTGAAACAAAATATTCTTAAACAGAAGCCATTGGCCCATATAATATAGTTCTAATACTAACCCTGCTTTTAAAACCTTTAAATTACATGATATTTTCTTTAAAAAATGGTGACTTTTTAAAAGGCACGATCATGTTGGTTGTATTTAATTTTAACTACATGTTCTAAAAGGGTCTCCAAAATAAAATCGAAAAAAAATAACCCATTCACTTTTAAAATACTGAGGTTTTGTTGCCTGTTTATAGAGGAGGTTACCAAAAAAAAAGAAAAGAAAAAGGATCTTACATGTATCACTACACTGAAGCAATTGCCTTCAGAATACTTAGCATAGACTTAAATTTGAGTCTTGTAACATTCTGAGGAACATTTATGATGGGAGGGTTGCAGATGTTTATGGCAATTTAAGGAGGTACACATCTTAAACATACATCAGTAGATTATGAATTCAGAAGTGGTGATTGGTAGCACTTTATAATCTGCAAATTGATTTGCTAAAGTCTACCCTATAATAGAGGAAAGTGTAATGTCAGATGTAGCAAATTGCAATTTTGGGGCATATGTTAATAGTATGCAGTTTCAATCCTTCATTAAAACAAAACAAAACAGCTAAAAATTATGGTCTTTTTTAAAAAAAAATAATTATGTTGTGTATGCATGTGTATGTATTTAAAATATGTTATTTACCTAAATATTCTGTCTACTTAATTTTGGAGTTCCCCAAATTTTCTAAAGACCAGTTAGAAACAAAATGAGATCTTAAAATATTTTATCATGAGCATCTGGATTCCGTTCCTTTGTGTGTAATATTTTAAGTTACCATCATCTCTCACCTTCTAGGGCCTTTTATTTATACGTGCTTCAATCTGATACTAGGCGTATGCAGGCTTATTCAAATGTGTGCCACTCACAGCCTGCAGTGCCTATGACATTGAAGGAGTTTCTTAAAGTCATTTAGACTCTCCATCCTTGGGTTTATACGACACATTTGTTACTTCAGTAATTCAGTATGAATGATCCTCAGTACCTCAGGAGGAACAAAGCTCTTATGCTTAGAGATGTTAATATTTAGAAGCTTTGGAAGGTTCGAAATACTTTAAAGGAGACAAGCATTCTCTTAAAAAGCTAGAATATTTCCATATTTCCTTTATAAACATGTTCATGGTTGATAAATAAGTCAGTTTTGGGTCACAAAAAGGGGTTGTGCTGCACACTTCTGCATTTGGAATTATCCTCAGCATAGTAAGCTTTCAGGGTGACACGTAGATGGAACTTTTTTAGAGATATATCACTTTCTCGGGAAAGTATTGTGGAGTAGAACAGATTTATAGAGCTGGAACCGTATTATACAGAGCTGTAGATCACTGCTGCTGACCAATGAGACCAGCTTTTTTTTCCCTTTTTGCAAATATTCACCAAATGTCCTTTGTTTTATCTTTCCTTGTTGAAGTAACAATTCAATTAGTTTTTTGGTCTGAAAAATAAGATCATTCCCTGTTCTAAATCATTTTTCTTGATTTTTGTTCCTAATCTCATACCATAAACAAATGTTTTTGTTTAGCTGTGTTTCTCAGGAATGACAGATTTAACAGCAAAGCATAAATGTAGATAGGTAGTTAAAAATCCAGTACAGTAAATCACTGCTTTTACCATGTGTTTGTGAAGGGTTATGATTAAAAATGGAACCTGAGTGAGGTAGATAAAAGAAATCCAATAATGTTATTTTAGGAGGATAGTGTTGTAACTTTCAGAATTGTAATCATTATAAAGAGCTTTTTTTTCCCCCTTTTTTAAACTATACATTCACTTCTGGGACACATGTGCAGAATGTGAAGGTTTGTTACGTAGGTCTACACGTGCCATGGTGGATAGCTGCACCCATCAACCCATCACCTCCATTAGGCATTTCTCCTAATGCTCTCCCTCCCATAACTCCCACCCCTGACAGGCCCCAGTGTGTGATGTCCCCTCCCTGTGTCCACGTGTTCTAATTGTTCAACTCCCACTTAGGAGTGAGAACACGCGGTGTTTGGTTTTCTGTAGAGAATATTTTTAAAAGGAAAACAGATACTATAGTTATTACTACTGAATGTATTTAGAAGTTCTAATAAGTTCATATTATGAATGTAATACTGCCTTTTGCCTGAAGCACCTAGTGGGTAATTATAAAACTCATTGCGACCTAATTGATTAAATAGGTAGAGTGACAATTTCCACTTGTTGATGAACGTTACACATGAACTATCACATGTCGAAACAGCAGAAACTCTTTTTTTTTTTTTTTGCTATTTGGTTGCAAGATGGTTTCTTTGCCTTTTTCTTTTAATTATTATTATACTTTAGGTTTTAGGGTCCATGTGCACAACGTGCAGGTTTGTTACATATGTATCCATGTGCCGTGTTGGTTTGCTGCACCCATTAACTCGTCATTTAACATTAGGTATATCTCCTAATGCTGTCCCTCTCCCCACCCCACAACAGTCCCCGGAGTGTGATGTTCCCCTTCCTGTGTCCATGTGTTCTCATTGTTCAATTCCCACCTATGAGTGAGAACATGTGGTGTTTGGTTTTTGTCCTTGTGACAGTTTACTGAGAATGATGGTTTCCAGCTTCATCCATGTCCCTACAAAGGACATGAACTCATCCTTTTTTATGGCTGCATAGTATTCCATGGTGTATATGTGCCACATTTTCTTAATCCAGTCTATCACTGATGGACATTTGGGTTGGTTCCAAGTCTTTGCTATTGTGAATAGTGCCTCAGTAAACATATGTGTGCATGTGTCTTTATAGTAGCAACGATTTATAATCCTTTGGGTATATGCCCAGTAATGGGATGGCTGGGTCAAATGGTATTTCTAGTTCTAGATCCCTGAGAAATCGCCACACTGACTTCCACAATGGTTGAACTAGTTTACAGTCCCACCAACAGTGTAAAAGTGTTCCTATTTATCCATTTATCCACATCCTCTCCAGCACCTGTTGTTTCCTGACTTTTTAATGATGGCCATTCTAACTGGTGTGAGATGGTATCTCACTGTGGTTTTGATTTGCATTTCTCTGATGGCCAGTGATGATGAGCATTTTTTCATGTGTTTTTTGGCTGCATAAATGTCTTCTTTTGAGAAGTGTCTGTTCATGTCCTTCACCCACTTTCTGATGGGGTTGTTTGTTTTTTTCTTGTAAATTTGTTTGAGTTCATTGTAGATTCTGGATATTAGCCCTTTGTCAGATGAGTAGGTTGTGAAAATTTTCTCCCTTTCTGTAGGTTGCCTGTTCACTCTGATGGTGGTTTCTTTTGCTGTGCAGAAGCTCTTGAGTTTAATTAGATCCCATTTGTCAATTTTGGCTTTTGTTGCCATTGCTTTTGGTGTTTTAGACATGAAATCCTTGCCCATGCCTATGTCCTGAATGGTATTACCTAGGTTTTCTTCTAGGGTTTGTATGGTTTTAGGTCTAACATGTAAGTCTTTAATCCATCTTGAATTAGTTTTTGTATAAGGTGTAAGGAAGGGATCCAGTTTCAGCTTTCTCCATATGGCTAGCCAGTTTTCCCAGCACCATTTATTAAATAGGGAATCCTTTCCCCATTTCTTGTTTTTGTCAGGTTTGTCAAAGATCAGATGGTTGTAGATGTGTGGTGTTATTTCTGAGGGCTCTGTTCTGTTCCATTGGTCTATATCTCTGTTTTGGTACCAGAGAAATTCTTTTATATATTTTTAAGACATTATCACATCAAGGTATTTTGGTGTGATTTCCAGCAGAATCGGCTAGAAAATGTTTTTTTTTAAAAAAAGAAAATGTGATTTGAGTATTTGATTATCATCACTGACTATAACTATAAATCATTTCCATGCTCTTATAATCCAAAAACTACCTGTGGGAAAATTATTAGCAATCACATCTATGCTGAATGTTCATTCATACATAAATTAAAAAGCATTTTCACACAGAGACCTGATTTTTGTGTACATCAGAAATAGAATAAAACCTAATATGGGTATTGTATTAATAATCCCATGTGGTGAAGGAACGATTAACTATATCTGTAACCATAATCTTGAGAAATATCTTACCTTTTAGTAAATAATAAAACCCATCTGCTGTTGCATCTCTCTGAGGTTTATAAAATTATGCTAGGGTTAGTTATTTTAATCAGCACAGGACATTTTGGCCCCGGATCTGTTGTCTTCTGGGAAAACATTGGCTTCCACAGAAGGTGGTCGTTTCGAAGGCTGGCAGCGATTTCTGCTGGTGACTGTCACCGAGGATTTTCATCCCTAACAATGGGAAGTGTAAATATAATCTGACTGCTGTGGCTAATTTGGGTCCCTTTACAACTGTAAATAACTAGTCCAAGGTTTTTGCTTAAGGTGTCACACCAATGTTACAACTCTTTTGAATTTTTTCAAGTCAGGAATAGACATCTCCTTCTTACTGCTGTGTGAAAGATAATTAATAGATCTTGTCTGTGACTCTTAACTTGGAAAAATGATTTGTTATGGGCAGAGAAATAACAGAGAATAAGAAATCTCAAACTTCGCCATCTCATGATCATCCCTGTTCCCACCTTGGAATTTGATTTAATGTTCTTTCACCTTGGACAGCGGTCAGTGTTTCAACATTAGAAATCCTAGAAGCATGTTCTTGCTATAGTTTCACCCCAAGGACAAGATTATTGCAAAACTCCACTCGATTTGAGGATTTTATTTTCCCTGGTATGATTTGCAGCCACCTGGAAAATGCCATGTTTATTTATGTTATTCTTCTTTATAAAGATTGCGAAAAATCAATGTCAAGGTGAATTCACATGTGCAAATTCTCAGCAACAAGTTAATTTAATGTCAAAGTTTAAAAAAATGTCGTTATCATTCCTAAAACCAATTTTAGAAGCTGGAATTGTTTTACTGAATAAATTCAGGTAAAGTGCATGCTTCCTTTGAACACCTGCATCCTGCATCTCATGGTCAGCAACCAAGTTAATAATTAGGAAACACATCGCATTTCAGCTGAGTTGTTTGAGCTCTCTGTGTTTAAGTATAGTCTCATTATTCAGATTGTTTTTTTCTTTTTTTGGTAAGATGTATTTTTTACTTTTAAAGGAACCTGTAGTCATTGTTTACTCTGTAACTAAAGGTGGACACAGATATAAAATATTGCTTGCCTGTATTTTCTATATTTGACCAGGAGTTATTAACAGAGTTGTTTGATAGTAGAGACATGTTCTGTTGAAATTTGTGAAAAAAACATATTTTATCTAGATGAACCTGTTTACCAAATACTTTTTGGATATACAGCTGGAAGCACCAGAAATTTCCCTCCTGGAGAAAGTAAAGTCACACTTTTTAATTGTGTTAGTTCTATGCAGCTGCTGTAACAAATTACCTCTAATGGCTTGGTGGCTAAAACCCCAGAAATCCATTATCTTAAATTATGTATCTTAGAAATTCAACAAGGGTCTCAGTGGGCTGAAATCGAGGTATCAGCAGGACTGAATTCCTTTCTGGAGGTTCTACAGGGTCCATTTCCTTTCTTTTTCTATCCGGCAGGGGCCACCCGCATTCCTTTGGTCCCACAGCATCCTCAAAGCCAGCAACACTGCTCTCTCTGTTTCTTTCTTCCATAGTCACATCTCCCTCTGACTCTCGCTCTTCAGCTTCTCTTTCCCATTTTAAAGACCATTCTGATGTCACTGGGCTTGCTGGGATGACTCTAAATAATCTACCTATTTTGAGGCCAATTGGCTAGCAATCTTAACTTTCCCTGTGCCATGTAACCTAACATATTCACAGGTGTACAGAGATTAGAATGCGGACATTCTTGGGGGATATGGCCTAGTTCTGCCCACCACAAAGATGGAGCCAACTCTTAAAACAATCTTTGAAAGGCATAACTGATTTTTGGGTGCAACAGTAAAATTTAAATATTAATAAGATAATCAAAACAGCACGTCTAAAATAATTTGTTTTAAAAGTTAACTTACAAATTTCAATTGAAACATATTTTTTTTTATCAGAAATCCTAGCAGAGTTATATGCTGTCCGACTACTTCACTAATGTGATCCCCAAACAATTACAGGTGTACGAGTCACTGTAGTTTTACGACATTAGCAAAACTTTGTACCAGGTTTTGTCAGTCACAAAACGCGAAATTTCAAATCCAAGTTTCTCCCTCCTTCATTGATAAAAAGTGAAGTCAATACTCAGTCTTACCTGGCATTCTTCTTCTTACTTGGGTTATAGGCCTGTGTTCTAGATGCAAAGGAAATTGGGTTTTTGCTTTCATCTTAGAGAAGAATTTATAAGGTGAAATTTTCCCAGACACAGGCACAGTATTCAAAGAAATGCAGATCAAAAAGCATGAACAGTGTTAGCTATAGGGCTGTCAGAACGGAATCGTTGCTTGACCCTAGCAAATCATAGCTTTGTTCTGTTTTCCCCCAGATAATGGTGAGAAATCACAGAAAACATTTGGGGAGATTTCAAAATTGTTAAAATCATATATGTTGGAGTTAATATAGGAGAAAATTATGCCTACTGATACTAATATTTGTCTATGTCATTTTTAACAATCAGAGTTCATTTAAGTGATTTTCTATTCATAAGTAAGAAATCTATTACTGTAAGTTCTTGATTAAGCTTATTAGATTCATTCATTCTAAAAGCCTGGTTACATTTTGTCACATATCAGCTCATTTAAACAACTGATACTCAAATACTTAACCTATGTTTATGCAAGGTAACACTAACTATAGTCTTTAAAGAGGGAATGAGTCACCATACTTGGCAGCTATGCAAAAGTTTTGCATTGTTAATCATGAGCGTAATGTAATGTGGCAGAGGGCATGGGGCCTTTTGAGTTACTGGGCGAAGTCTAAAAATAGCTGCCATTCACTGAGTCCAGACCGTAGACGTTGCTCTGAGAATTTTTTTATGCTGCCCTCCTCCCCCCCTTTTTTTTTTTTGAGGCGGAGTCTCACTCTGTCACCCAGGTTGGAGTGCAGTGGCACAATCTTGGCTCACTGCAAACTCCACCTCCCGGGTTCACGCCATTCTCCTGCCTCAGCCTCCAAGTAGCTGGGACTACAGGCGCCACCACCACGCCCGGCTAATTTTTTTGTATTTTTAGTAGAGACGGGGTTTCACCGTGGTCTCGATCTCCTGACCTCGTGATCCGCTCGCCTCAGCCTCCCAAAGTGCTGGGATTACAAGCGTGAGCCACCGCGCCCGGCCTTTTTTTTTTTTTTTTTTTTGAGACAGAGTCTCACTTTGCTGCCCAGGCTGGAGTGCAGTGGTGCAACGGTGGCTGACTGCAGTCTTGACTCCCTTTGGGCTCAAGCAATCCTCCCACCTCAGACCCCCAGGTAGCTGAGACTGCAGGTGTTGCCACCACACATGACCAATTTTATTATTTTTTTTGTAGAGATGAGACCTCACTCTGCGATCCAGGCTTGTCTTGAACTCCTGGCCTCAAGCTATCCTCCCATTTCGACCTCCCAAAGTGCTGGCAATACAGGCATAAGCCACTGTACCCAGCCTGTGTTAACTTTTCTTTCTACCAAACTTTTGAGATAGGTGCTAAGCTTATTCATATACTGAGATGTAACTTGACAAAGGTCACTCAGCAGACTTATGGCAGAGTAAAATCTCTGTACATCTGTTTTGTCTCCTGTGTACATGTGCTTTGTTTAATACCCTATCTTTAAGTGGAATTGGTGTGTGTGAATATAACTAAGCAAATTATACCACAAGAGTGATCCTCTTGGGATTATTTCTTGTTACATAAGCCTCCCTTATAGCAGGCTGGAGAGTTTCCTCTAGCTTTAGAGAAGTAAGCTGCTATGTGTTGAGAGGGCCATATGGCTTGGATCTGAAGGTGGCCTCCAAGAGCTGAAAGCAACTCTCGTTGACAACCAGCAGAGAAACAGGGACGTCAGTCCTCTAACTGCAAGAAGCTGAGTTCTGCCATCAATCAGAATGAGACTGGAAAAAGACCTCCGAGTTTCATGTGAGAATTGCAGACCGGTTGACACCTTGATTTCAGACTTGTGAGACCCAGAGCAGAGGATGCAGCTGAGTCACACACTCAGATTCCTGACCCATGGAAAATGTGAAATAATACACTTGTGTTGTGTTACACTTCTAATTTTGTTGTAATCTGTTATGCAGCAAGAGGAAACTGACATATTATGAAGGTTACACAGCTGATGAGGAGTTAAGTATTTTGCTGAGGAAGCTCAGCTGCAAATCCTCTGGCCTCTCCCATTATAGATGGTTGCCTTCAAATTCGAGGACTCAGCCGTGAACCAGTCCAGGGAACTAGCACAACCCTTGTCCTCTGGGCCAAGCTCCTAGGTAGTTCCACTCTCATTAGAGAATTACGGTTTGGTCCTCTGATGACCAAATTTAAAGACAAATTATTGGTGATTTGAAATTTATCTGAATGCTAATATATGATTAGCTCTAACAATCCTTAAAAAGAAAGAAAGATTTTCTAATAATTACTTTTATTCCTTTAGCAAATATAAGTACATCTGAATCAGGTCTTTTAAACTGATTTTCTTTTAATGAAAATAAAAGTTGGGGGCCTGAAAGAATACATACAATGTAAAAGCACAATAGAGCTAAGATATTTGAGGAAGTGTCTATTCAGGGCAGCTTGAATCTATGCTCCTGGAAATAACATTTTAAAAATAAAAAAGAGAAAGATCTAAATATTTTAAAGGGTGTATGTACCTAATAATACCTATCTTTTCCAATTTTATTTCAAATGTGCCATGCTGCCATAAAATAAAGGTAAGTTTTTTTTCTTTGTTTGTTTGTGTTTGACTTGTATATCTTTATCACAGGAGTATAACAAAGATTATATGTATAGTCATTAATCAATTTGCATTCCAGATTGTTATTATATATATATTTGCATTCCAGATTGTCCATATATAGGGAAATAGATAAGTTGAAACAACTTTCAGAAAGAAATGAAGCAAAAGTGGTTAATAAATATAATAGCATAAAAATTATTGTAAGAAACCGAAAGATTTGTAGCCCGTAAAGATTTCATTAATGTGGTGAGAGACACAGGCTCCGTATCTCTCTGTTGTCAGAGTTAACTTGATTTCCTCACAAAAAAGTGCTTTCAACAATCATTGTGGTTGCTTATCCTAGAATTATAGAATATGTTTTTCTTTGCTCAATTGTAAAGTAGTAATTAGTGCTTATTCTCAGGATATTTTAAATAATGTGCGAGAACAATTTACAATCTCAAGGAAGATGACTGCAAAGCGGCTTTTAAAACACTGTGTATATGATTCAAAAATCATTGGTAAAGACATAACAATCGTGTTGTGTTGAATACTTACTTCCAAATCGATGCCAAAGATTGTTGGCCACTAGTTAACCATATTTTGAACTATAAGAAACAAAATCTTTGGCAAATTCTGTCTGTAAAAGCATCAGAAACCTAAAAAGCCTCTACTTAGAAAATGAAATTTCCCTTATAATAACCTTTCCTCCAAAGGGTTATATTTTTGTAATGTTATGGAAGAAATAAAAATTATTTGACAAAGTAAAATTTTAAATGCCTAAAAATACAGCCTGATATGAGTTTTCACATTCATACCAATTTTTAAACTAAATATAAGCATGTGTATATATATATACACTCACATATATGCTGCCATTTGTAGTTTTACTTAGACATGTTGATTCAGTGCAGTGGTTATTCCAAATTTTGTCTGAAATATTTTAGATTAACTATTTAAAGAATAGTCCCTGTATTGAAAAATTGTCCATCCCATGGCAGTGCAGATGATAAGCTTTCTGTACTTCTGTATTATTCCCTGCTCTCAACAGCTGCTCTTAATTGAACCCTAGGTACGATTTAGGATTGTTTTCTTTTGCTTTGTTGTTCTAAGAATTCTCACTTTAAATCCGTCTAAGGTTACAACAGCCTCTTATCATGTAGCTTTCGTACAAATGTGACATGGTCTCATTATATTTCTGCCAATGGATTTTATCGCTTTAATAATCCTTTGCAATATTTATAGAATGTCATGATGAATCATATTATATTTATCATATCACACAATAAATAGCATGACATGCTAATAAATCATTCCAGTTTGGAGAGTGTTGAAATTATTCTTTGTAAGCTTACATCAAAATGATTAGTCAGCATCCAGTCTCTGCATTAAATCTGTAGTCTTACACCAATTTATAACTTAGAATGGATAATGCAAATGAATACTCAAAATTATTTAATTATTTGCTAATATTTTATATAAGTTAACTTCTTTAGTTGTACAAAATACTAAATTACGGAACCAAATATTTTTTATAATGAACCATTTTCTTAAGAATAATACAATAGACATAAGTCTAATAAGACTTTGCAAAAATTGAGATGTTTGTTGAACATTTTTCAAATTAGCAAGAATAAATTTAAGAGAAAACTTTATTTTAAGGATATTAGAATCCACAGAGAAGAAAGGAATAGAGAAATATGATTTAGTCTGCCAATTTTATATGTGAAAAAACATAGGCTCACCTATGTTAAGGAATGCAATCAGTTAGACTGACAAAGAAATGAAATTAGAAATTAGGTTTTCAGACATTTATCTTAGTGGTACTTTATAATAAGTTCTTTTCTGTTCTCTTTAAAATTTCATGTTGAGTTTTAAGAATTTAAGAAATAATATATAAATATTAAAAGATAATTAAGCTGATAGATATAATCAATCAAGTTAGCTTAGATTGCATCAGAATCTTTTGGAATCCGGGTGTTATCTTCTTGGCTGCGTGTTTGAAGCCAGCAATTTCTTTTCAATTGTCTTTTGCCTTAATGTGAATTCTTTATTAGCTCTTTCGAAACAAAGACACTTTCCATGGACAAATACGAGTCTCCAGCTCGATGACTGTAGGGTTCCTGAGGTTGTGTGGCTGACACAGGAAGCCCGAGGCAATAGCTGAGCAAAGTGGTTCAGGTTGTGAATTCTGGAGTCGGCTTTTTTGGTTTGAATCCCAGATTAGACACAAATCAGAAATGTGATCACAGGCCAGTTATCTGATTTTTCTAAGCCCCAGTTCCCTTCTGTTAAAAATGGGGATAATAAAGAATACAACACAGCTCACATCTGTTGTATGATTAATTATTGTATATCAAGATCAAAGGAGGACAATATCTGCATAATAATCAGCAAATAACAGCTATTGTGTATACTAGTAACAGGGACTAAGAGGAATCTTTCTGAACAAATGTTTGGAAAACATGGTAGAGATTGGCAGCCAAATTTAGTCAAATAGTTTACAGAATTCCTGCGATTCACTGCTTTTCTTTACAATAGATACCAGAGCCTTGGAAATGTTTTTTTTTAAAAAAACTATTGTTTACCTAAAGATCCATAAATATATCAGGCTCCGCACAATTAAGTAGAAAAAGAATCTTTTTTATATTATTATTATCCTGTAGCATTTATCTGTACTTGGTGTCATATCAAAAACCTTTGCGAGAGGGCCTGGTTTCTTCCAATTACAAAGTAGGAAATGTATTTATTTTGTAAACTTTCACCAGTGCTCTAGTTACCAGTATTTATTTTTGCCTTCTAGTCTTACGAGAAATCTCACTGAAAACTACAATACCCTCTAGTGTACATGATTGCATATAGTGTAAACATTGTTGTTTTAGGATTTTTATGCAAAGTAGTAAAAATTTGAGGTTAAGCCCTAAAATATCATTTTATTCATTTATCTGGCAAACTTACTGAACATGTAATATGTGATGGATAGTAATTTAGCTGCTGGATATATAGCAGTGAACGACGGGTAAAAATTTGTGTTCTCTTAAAATCTAAAGGGGTAAGACAATTATCAAAGAAAATATTTAAAACTCTTAATATGTCGTGTATTGGTGAGTGCTAAGGAGAAGAAGTACACGTGGAGGGTGGAGGGTTACAAGGTCAGGAAAGACTTCATTAAGCAGGTGAAATGTGAGCAAAGGCACAAATGAAAAGAGAAGGCAAGCCCTGCAGAATAGCCTAGTTGTTAAGAGCACAGACTTTGCAGGTACAGAGGCGTGCAGGTGTCTGGTGTGTTTGAGGGAGGGTAAGGAGTTCTGTCTGACTGGGCTGTAGTCAGCAAAAGGACAGTGAGAGCAGAAGGGGACAGCGGGGTAATGGAGCCAAATTACATAGTTCCTTGTAGGCCTCCGTAACACCTCAGGCTTTTACTTTGAATGAGATGGAAAGCCACTGAGGAGTTTGTAACCAGCCATACCTTATGGTCTGGTTTAATACGAGAAACTGTCACTGTGGGTGCCATGGAGAAGGTGCCCTAAGAGGCCACAGTGTGTTCATAGGAAATGCTAAGCCTTCTACCTGTGTGCCAGACACTGTCACCTCTCACCTAATGCAGGAACATCATTCCCCCAACTTTTCCCTTTCTTCTGCATCATCAATTCTCCTCTTGCTAATTAATAATATTCTTCATATGCAAACATGCTACAATTATTCTTATTTTAAAATACCTTTCCACATTCTACAAATCTCTCAAGATACTGCCTCCGTTCTCTGATCCTCAGAGCAAAACTCCATGCACCCATTATACCCAAATCCTTTCATCTTGGTTTTTAAAGATTCCACCCCAATCTGCCTTCTCCTTTTCTACTGTCCAAAATTTGTTGTTGCCAAGGACAACATTGATCTCCATATTCTTCAACTTTTAGTCCTTTTCACAGAATTTGACACAGGTAATCACTGACTTCTCCTTGAAACATGTTTGTCACCTGGGTTCCAGGTCACAGTATTGTCAGTTCCATTCACCTTGTTACAGCTGCTGCTTCCTGCGTTCCTTCGTTCACCACCATCTTCCTGATTTCTCAGTTACAGCACAGAAGGGATGATTCTGGCATTTATTTACTTTATTTAAATGCATTTTCTTTTTTATCTCAGATGGTGTCATGCTTTAACTCCTATGCGTATACTGCCGATTTTCAAGTGTTTAATCCCCAGCCTTCATTGTGCTGTAGAACTCTGGAATTGTACATTGAGCCACCTAGTTGATATCACTTCTTGAAATCTAATAAGTAACTCAAGGTTATTATTTGCAAAATTGACCCTCTGATTTTCTCCCTAAACCTGGTTCTGCCGCAACTTGGCCAGCTCAATAAATGACAGTTTTATTCTTCGATAATTTAAACCAAACTCTATGAAGTTATCCTTACCTGCTATTTCTAGTTTTCCCAGATTCAATCCATCAGGAAATCCTGCAAGTCTACTTTTAAACTGAATGCCTGTTGAGGTAATTTGCACTGACACTACTTGGTATAAACCACCATCAGCTCTCAATGGAATATTGCCTTAGTTTCCTGTTTGCGTCTAGAGCTGATGAAGCCGGACAGCAGGCTGATGGCTAGTTTTTTTTTTTTTCCTGAAAGAAATAAATTATTGTAATTTGGTGGGTCTTAAATAACTGACTTAGAAATTATGTAATCTCATTAAAATTCCTACACTATTTTTTAATGAAAATTAGAAACATCCTAAACTTTGTTTAGTAAAGTCTTGACAAGTTCTTTCTGTGTGAGTTTTAATGGCGAAATCTTGTTCAAGAACAAAGAACACGTTCAGACGTGTTAGGTAAGGGAAGGTCTAAGCTAAACTCAGAGAGAAGAGGCCTATTGCTTTATTTGAATTTGTGATTCTTTGAGATTCTTAATGTCACAAAAACAAGTATAAAAAGAAACCATACAAATACCTCATTAGCCATCTAGTTTTTAATATGCTGTCTAACCAAGGGTTGCATTTCTTGAGTCAAAGGTAGCATTTTATGATTCATAGTTTCTACCATTGCTAAAATTTTAAATTTGGTCTTAACATTTGATTGGTTCTCTTTCATAATTGCAATTTCAGGGCCTATAGTTTGTCTGGGTTGATAATTATTCAGATGAATGATTTATCCATTTAGATAAACATCAACTGGTTCTAATAATTTGCAGTTACTGTTTATGTCAGGTTGCTTAATCATAAATGCTTTCTTGAGACCCCCTCTTTGTCAAAACTGTTCTTTAGATTCCCACAAAACACTTTTGGAGTTAGAATTTTCCCTATCATTTCTAAAGATAAATGGAAGAACTCAGAAATTAATTTGACCTCTTTGCTGCCTTGCCATCCTGCTTAATTACTACAGAGTTAACTATAAAAGCAATTATCTCATCAGTAACTATCTAATTTATAATATCCTATATTGAGTATAAAATGTATGAACTGGTTGGGTTATCTGGCTTTATGTTACATAATTGCCCATTCAAATTTTTATTTCAACCTGGTTTATGTGCTTTGCGACATTTCGGATATATTCGTATTTTTAGGTATTTCTCGTTTTAGTAGAGACTGATGTTCTTAAATACAAGCTTTTACTTTGATTTTTATCAGCATTGTGAGCAATTTGCTCATTTTCTAATCGGACGTTTTCAGGTCATAGAAAAATTAAGGAATGATATTGTCATTTAAATTCACTAAGAGAGTTGGAAACACCAGTAGTGATTTACAAGTTAAGGAAAGTAAACAGACGCTTTAAAAATATATATTTTTTAATGATTATATTATTATTAATTGAAAGCTGATTTTTAGGAATGGAAACAAATGTAGATTTGTGGGTTCTTAATGTCAAGCTAACACCTGTTTCTGGTAGTTTAATTTACTTTGGTTCACTGTCTTCTTCATGTAAGAGTAAAAACTGTTTTGTGGAACACACTTCAGTACCAAGAAAAGCTTGTTAATAGCTGTTCTACAGTATATATTCTCAAATTCGTGTCATGCCACATCTTTTCATATGTTGTAAGTCAGTGGTTTAGGACATTAAAAAATGATGTTTCTCAAAACACTTGTTATTTTCTCACACATACTGTGTTCTAGCATTCTAGAAGTGTTTTGGTAGATTTAAAGATTGGTTTGCTCTGTCACACTATAATCTAACAAAGTTTTCTTTGGCTTTTAAATCTAATCTCTGAGGCTGGATAGTAGGCTTTCTTTCCCCCACAAAAAAACTCTTCGTTGGATTTTTTTTCCTTGAGGCATATCAAATTCTTATTTCCTTTAGGTTATAAAT
The DNA here is from genome assembly GCF_028878055.3 of Symphalangus syndactylus. Classification (NCBI taxonomy): domain Eukaryota; kingdom Metazoa; phylum Chordata; class Mammalia; order Primates; family Hylobatidae; genus Symphalangus; species Symphalangus syndactylus. The sequence continues at coordinate 124,677,663 of NC_072436.2, read as the reverse complement.
AAATAGAGACTCAAAACATTGTGTCAAAACTTTTTCATATTTTACCCCCTATTTTGTGGAGAAATGTTTCGAAAAGTAGCCAATGCTATATTTCTTAGTTGTATTTTATTTTTATTTTTACTTCATATTATGTTGAATATAAAATAAAACTTGAGAGATGCATTTACCAGTTTATTCAATAAGGCCTTTTCTTTATATATACTCCTAGATAAATTTTAGCAGGAAAGTCAGAAACTTGTACTAAATTAAAGCTTAGTTTTTTTTTTGTTTTTTTTTTTAAGACCTACAAACTCCTCTTGTATCAGCACACTTCATATTATGGCTTAAGCTGTTATCAGAAATACTATTTCTTAATATCATATATTATTTTTAAAGCGCAAAAATTTAATACAGCTCTATTTATTAAGACCCTCACAGATCAAGAGCTGAGGGTGTTTATAAATGAAACATAAAAGATGACAGACATAGGGCCAGTGGTCTCGAGCAATGTCCATGAAACCCCAGTGCAGGAATGCAGGCAGGCCTCAGAGGTAGTAAAGTTATACTAAGAAGTAGAAAGTTGACAATTGTTTCTCTACCTATTCAGACCTCTGTTTCCTCATTTGTCAAATGAAATCAATAATAGAAAGTACCTCCCAGGACAAACGATGGGATGGATATAAAGCATTCTTACACTTTAGCACATAATAATTTTTCAGTGTTCCACAAGAAACCTTTATTTTGATTTATTTTATTTTGTCCCTATTCTTTCCCCAGTCACTTGAAATGTTGGAATGAAGGTGAGGGGACTGATCTGCTTACTGCTCTTGTGTTGTGGCTGAAATTTGTAGGGGAGGCTGCTCTCCATAATTAAGTCTAGTATCATTGTTTCATACGTGTGCCTTTAATATTTTTAAAACATTTATTTAAAAACTTAAGCCTAACTGATTTGTGAACTTCTCAGAATGAGTATTCTTCTGAAAATGTTAAATTAATAAGAAAATTAAGCACAATATAAGGAAGACATTTATATAAAAACTGAACAATAAGTTAAATTGGAGTGTAGTCAAAGGCACTTGGGATGCTAGAGCTGTTATAAGTGAGCTTTCAATTTATGTCAAGAGTCCTGGTAGATGGAAGATTAAGAGTCTTTGTATCTTACCATCTTATAAAGTAAGTTATACGGGTTCAACTAGAGAGATAAGCAGTGTCCTGACAAACGTGAATACGGGTTCCCTTTTAAAAACGTTTCTAATAAAGGCATTGCGTTGAGCTTGCCTCCAATGTGGCATCTCGGTGGAGACCTGAAGCTGAGGCTCCAGGTCCGTGGAGGTCATTTCTCACTCTTCAGTTCCATCAGATGATGTGCCAGGGGTTAGGAGAAGCTACACCCCGTCACACATTTCAACTCTGCTGCAATGAGAAGGAAATAAGCCAAGGAAAATGCCTTACTGCGTTAAGGCAGGGGCAAGAGAGAAGAAGAGCACCATGGTTTGCTCATGATTAAAAAATATTCAGCCAGATGGCCCACAAGTAAATGTGGCCCAATTAATTGGTAATGTGTAATCAGATTAGAATCTCTTGCCTTCTTAGAGGAGTAAGAAATGGGCAAAGATATGGACAGAGGTGCCAAACATATCTTCTTTCTTAATTTCTCATCAGGAAAAATGTTGATTATGAGTAAAAAGGAAGGAATTAATTGAAGTTAAACTAATATTAAGTGAGATGGATCAATATGTTAGGTTAAATACTTGTCATTAATCTGGAGGAATTAGTATAAAGTAAAATATAAGACTGTTCATTGTAAAATAGTCAATAAAATGAATATAAAGGCACATAGCCCACATATGCTAGTTTTTTAATGAAAAAGGAAAGTTCTGTTTCAGATATGGCCCTTCAAAATATATGTAAAGAAGACACAAAATAAATTGATCAAAAAATGGTAAAGTAACATGTCAGATTACTTTTAAAAATTGTTCCTTTAAGCAAAAGTTAATGAAATGGTGGTAGTTGCATATAAAGAAAGAAATATGTGACAATAGGGTCTTTCATATTCACTAGAAACATACTTGGGGATGAGACTTAACCCATAAGGCATGAATACGAACAGAAATGGAAGACATTCAGACACAAGTGATCATTTGTGAGACATGAGATTGGTCGTATTTATCCTGCTGAGTTCTTTCTTGAAACGACATTGCTTCCCCACATGATATTTCCCACAGCCCGTCTGAATTATGCTGTGTGGAGCCGTGTCACCCAGGCTTTCTGTGCCAGGGCCACCGTGTGATGGCTCATCCAGTATCTACTATCCACTAGCCAGTAACTTCCAAGGCTGAGAGTGGCCAGGGGAGGAAGAAAGATTATGTCATTATTACCAGGAAGGCAAGGTACACTGGTGATATCTACAGCCTGAATGTTTCTACAGGAAGAGTGTTTCAGAAAGGCTCAATCAAAAATATAGTTCAACTCTTTTAGTTGAATGCAAAGAACAGAACGAAGTTTCACAGAATGCTTCTGTGTAGTTTAGATTTGAATATATTCCTTTTTCACAATTACCCTCTTAGCGCTCCGAATGTCCACTTGCATTTTCTACAGAAAGAGTGTTCAGAACTGCGCAATCAAAAGTAAGGTTTAATTCTGTTAGCTGAATGCACATATCAGAAATAAGTTTCACACAATGCTTCTGTGTAGTTTTTATTTGAAGATATTATTTTTCCCAATATAGGCCTCTTAGCGCGCAGAATATCCAATTGCAGTTTCTACAGAAAGAGTGTTTCAGAACGGCTGAATCAAAAGTAAGGTTCAACACTGTTAGTTGAATGCACAGAACAGAAAGAAGTTTCATACAATGCTTCTGTGTAGTTTATATTTGAACATATTCCTTTTTCCACTGTTACCCACTTAGCGCTCCGAATGTCCAGTTGCATTTTCTACAGACAGAGTGTTTCAAAACTGCTCAATCAAAAGTATGGTTTAACTCTGTTAGCTCAATGCTCAGATCAGAAAGAAGTGTCACAGAATGCTTCTGTGTAGTTTATATTTGAATATATTCCTTTTTCCACTACTACCCTCTTAGCGCTCCAAATGTCCAGTTGCATTTTCTACAGAAAGAGTGTTCAGAACTGCTCAATCAAAAGTATGGTTTAACTCTGTTAGCTGAATGCACAGATCAGAAAGAAGTTTCACAGAATGATTCTGTGTAGTTGATATTTGAAGATATTACTTTTTCCACTATTACCCTCTTAGCGCTCGGAATTTCCACTTGCATTTTCTACAGAAAGAGTGTTTCAGAACGGCTCAATCAAAACTAAGGTTCAACTCTTTTAGTTGAATGCACAGAACAGAAAGAAGTTTCACAGAATGCTTCAGTGTAGTATTTAGTTGAAGATATTCCTTTTTCGACTATTACCGTCTTAGTGCTCCGAATGTCCACTGGCAGTTTCTACACAAAGAGTGTTTCAGAACTGCTACTTCAAAAGTAAGGCTCAGCTCTGTTAGTTGAATGCAGAGAACAGAAAGGAGTTTCAGAGAATGCTTCTGTGTAGTTTTTATTTGGAGATATTCCATTTTCCACTATTACAATCTTAGCGCTCCGAATGTCCACTTGCATTTTCTACAGAAAGAGTGGTCAGAACTGCTCAATCAAAAGAATGGTTTAACTCTGTTAGCTGTATGAACAGATCAGAAAGAAGTTTCACAGAATGCTTCTGTGCAGTTTATATTTGAATATATTCCTTTTTCCACTATTACCCTCTTAGCGCTCCGAATCTCCACTTGCATTTTCTACAGAAAGAGTGTTCAGAACTGCTCAATCAAACTGTGGTTTAACTCTATTAGCTGAATGCCAATATCAGAAATAAGTTTAACAGAATGCTTCTGTGTAGTTTTTATTTGAAGATATTCTTTTTCCCAATATAGGCCTCTTAGCGCTCAGAATGTCCAATTGCAGTTTCTACAGAAAGAGTGTTTCAGAACGGCTGCATCAAAAGTAAGGTTCAACTCAGTTAGTTGAATGCAAAGAACAGAAAGAAGTTTCACAGAATGCTTCTGTGTAGTTTGTATTTGAATATATCCCTTTTTCCACTACTACCCTCTTAGCGCTCCAAATGTCCAGTTGCATTTTCTACAGAAAGAGTGTTCAGAGCTGCTCAATCAAAAGTATGGTTTAATTCTGTTAGCTGAATGCACAGATCAGAAAGAAGTTTCACAGAATGATTCTGTGTAGTTGATATTTGAAGATATTAGTTTTTCCACTATTACCCACTTACCGCTCCAAATGTCCAGTTGCATTTTCTACAGAAAGAGTGTTTCAGAACTGCTCAATCAAAAGTATGGTTTAACTCTGTTAGTTGAATGCAGAGATCAGAAAGAAGTTTCACAGAATGCTTCTGTGTAGTGTTTATATGAAGATATTCTTTTTACCAATATAGGCCTCTTAGCGCTCAGAATGTTCAATTGCAGTTTCTATAGAAAGAGTGTTTCAGAACGGCTCAATAAAAATAAGGTTCACCTCTTTTAGTTGAATGCACAGAACAGAAAGAAGTTTCACAGAATGCTTCTGTGTAGTATTTAGTTGAAGATATTCCTTTTTTGACTATTATCCACTTAGCGCTCCGAATGTCCACTGGTAGTTTCTACACAAAGAGTGTTTCAGAACTGCTCCTTCAAAAGTAAGGCTAAACTCTGTTAGTTGAATGCAGAGAACAGAAAGGAGTTTCAGAGAATGCTTCTGTGTAGTTTTTATTTGGAGATATTCCCTTTTCCTCTATTACAATCTTAGCGCTCCGAATGTCCACTTGCATTTTCTACAGAACGAGTGTTTCATAACTGCTCAATCAAAAGTATGGTTTAGCTCTGTTAACTGAATGCACTGATCAGAAATAAGTTTCACAGAATGCTTCTGTGTAGTTTTTATTTGAAGATATTCTTTTTAACAATGTAGGCCTCTTAGCGCTTAGAAAGTCCAACTGCAGTTTCTACAGAAAGAGTGTTTCAGAACGGCTCAATCAAATGTAAGGTTCAACTCTGTTAGTTGAATGCACAGAACAGAAAGAAGTTTCACAGAATGCTTCTGTGTACTTTTTATTTGAATATATTCCTTTTTCAACTATTACCCTCTTAGCGCTCTGAATGTCCACTTACATTTTCTACAGAAAGAGTGTTCAGAACGGCTCAATCAAAAGTATGGTTTTACTCTGTTAGTTCAATGCACAGATCCGAAAGAAGTTTCCCAGAATGCTTCAGTGTAGTTTTTATTTGTAGATATTCTTTTTCCCAATATAGGACTTTTAGCGGTCAGAATGTCCGTTTGCAGTTTCTACAGAAAGAGTGTTTCACAACGGCTCCATCAAAAGTAAGGTTCAAATCAGTTATTTGAATGCACAGAACTGAAAGAAGTTTCACAGAATGCTTCTGTGTAGTTTATAATTTCATATATTCCTTTTCCCACTATTACCGTATTAACGCTCCGAATGTCCACTTGCATTTTCTACAGAAAGAGTGTTCAGAACTGCGCAATCAAAAGTATGGTTTAGCTGTGTTAGCTGAATGCACATATCAGAAATAAGTTTCACACAATGCTGCTGTGTAGTTTTTATTTGAAGATATTATTTTTCCCAATATAGGCCTCTTAGCGCTCAGAATGTCCAATTGCAGTTTCTACAGAAAGAGTGTTTCAGAACGGCTCAATCAAAAGTAAGGCTAAACTCTGTTACTTGAATTCACAGAACAGAAGGAAGTTTCATACAATGCTTCTGTGTAGTTTATATTTGAACATATTCCTTTTTCCATTATTACCCACTTAGCGCTCCGAATGTCCAGTTGCATTTTCTACACACAGAGTGTATCAAATCTCCACAATCAAAAGTATGCTTTAACTCTGTTAGCTGAATGCTCAGATCAGAATGAAGTTTCACAGAATGCTTCTGTGTAGCTTATATTTGAATATATTCCTTTTTCCACTACTTAACTCTTAGCGCTCAAAATGTCCAGTTGCATTTTCTACAGAAAGAGTGTTCAGAACTGCTCTATCAAAACTATGGTTTAACTCTGTTAGCTGAATGCACATATCAGAAAGAAGTTTCACAGAATGATTCTGTGTAGTATTTAGTTGAAGATATTCCTTTTTTACTATTACCCACTTAGCGCTCCGAATATCCACTGGCAGTTTCCACACAAAGAGTGTTTCAGAACTGCTCCTTCAAAAGTAAGGCTAAACTCTGTTCGTTGAATGCAGAGAACAGAAAGGAGTCTCAGAGAATGCTTCTGTGTAGTTTTTATTTGGAGATATTCCCTTTTCCTCTATTACAATCTTAGCGCTCCGAATGTCCACTTGCATTTTCTACAGAACGAGTGTTTCATAACTGCTCAATCAAAAGTATGGTTTAGCTCTGTTAACTGAATGCACTGATCAGAAATAAGTTTCACAGAATGCTTCTGTGTAGTTTTTATTTGAAGATATGCCTTTTAACAATGTTGGCCTCTTAACGCTTAGAAAGTTCAATTGCAGTTTCTACAGAAAGAGTGTTTCAGAACGGCTCAATCAAAAGTAAGGTTCAACTCTGTTAGTTGAATGCACAGAACAGAAAGAAGTTTCAAAGAATGCTTCTGTGTACTTTTTATTTGAATATATTCCTTTTTCAACTATTACCCTCTTAGCGCTCTTAATGTCCGCTTACATTTTCTACAGAAAGAGTGTTCAGAACGGCTCAATCAAAAGTATGGTTTTATTCTGTTAGTTCAATGCACAGATCCGAAAGAAGTTTCACAGAATGCTTCTGTGTAGTTTTTATTTGTAGATATTCTTTTTCCCAATATAGGCCTTTTAGCGGTCAGAATGTCCGATTGCAGTTTCTACAGAAAGAGTGTTTCACAACGGCTCCATCAAAAGCAAGGTTCAAATCAGTTAGTTGAATGCACAGAACTGAGAGAAGTTTCACAGAATGCTTCTGTGTAGTTTATAATTTCATATATTCCTTTTCCCACTATTACCGTATTAGCGCTCCGAATGTCCACTTACATTTTCTACAGAAAGAGTGTTCAGAACTGCGCAATCAAAAGTATGGTTTAGCTGTGTTAGCTGAATGCACATATCAGAAATAAGTTTCACACAATGCTGCTGTGTAGTTTTTATTTGAAGATATTATTTTTCCCAATATAGGCCTCTTAGCGCTCTGAATGTCCAATTGCAGTTTCTACAGAAAGAGTGTTTCAGAACGGCTCAATCAAAAGTAAGGCTCAACTCTGTTACCTGAATTCACAGAACAGAAAGAAGTTTCATACAATGTTTCTGTGTAGTTTATATTTGAACATATTCCTTTTTCGATTATTACCCACTTAGCGCTCCGAATGTCCAGTTGCATTTTCTACACACAGAGTGTTTCAAATCTCCTCAATCAAAAGTATGGTTTAACGCTGTTAGCTGAATGCTCAGATCAGAATGAAGTTTCACAGAATGCTTCTGTGTAGCTTATATTTGAATATATTCCTTTTTCCACTACTAAACTCTTAGCGTTCCAAATGTCCAGTTGCATTTTCTACAGAAAGAGTGTTCAGAACTGCTCTATCAAAACTATGGTTTAACTCTGTTAGCTGAATGCACATATCAGAAAGAAGTTTCACAGAATGATTCTGTGTAGTTTATATTTTAAGATATTCCTTTTTCCACTATTACCCTCTTAGCGCTCCGAACCTCCAATTTCATTTTCTACAGAAAGAGTGTTTCAGAACGGCTCAACCAAAACTAAGGTTCAACTCTTTTAGTTGAATGCACAGAACAGAAAGAAGTTTAACAGAATGCTTCTGTGTAGTATTTAGTTGAAGATATTCCTTTTTCGACTATTACCCTATTAGCGCTCTGAATTTCCACTGGCAGTTTCTACACAAAGAGTGTTTCAGAACTGCTCCTTCAAAAGTAATGCTCAGCTCTGTTAGTTGAATGCAGAGAACAGAAAGGAGTTTCAGAGAATGCTTCTGTGTAGTTTTTATTTGGAGATATTCTTTTTTCCACTATTACTATCTTAGCGCTCCGAAAGTCCACTTGCATTTTCTACAGAAAGAGTGTTTCAGAACGGCTCAATCAAAACTAAGGTTCAACACTTTTAGTTGAATGCACAGAAGAGAAAGAAGTTTCACAGAATGCTTCTGTGTAGTTTTTATTTGTAGATATTCTTTTTCCCAATATAGGCCTCTTAGCGCTCAGAATGTCCAATTGCATTTTCTACAGAAAGAGTGATCCAGAACGGCTCAATCAAAAGCAAGGTTCAACTCAGTTAGTTGAATGCAGAGAACAGAAAGAAGTTTCACAGAATGCTTCTGTGTAGTTTATATTTGAATATATTGCTTTTTCCAATATTACCCTCTTAGCGCTCGGAATGTCCACTTGCATTTTCTACAGAAAGAGTGTTCAGAACTGCGCAATAAAAAGTATGGTTTATCTCTGTTAGCTGAACGCACATATCAGAAATAAGTTTCACACAATGCTTCTGTGTAGTTTTTATTTGAATATATTATTTTTCCCAATATAGGCCTCTTAGCGCTCAGAATGTCCAATTGCAGTTTCTACAGAAAGAGTGTTTCAGAACGGCTAAATCAAAAGTAGGGTTCAACCCTGTTAGTTGAATGTACAGAACAGAAAACTGTTTCATACAATGCTTCTGTGTAGTTTATATTTGAACATATTACTTTTTCCACTATTAGCCACTTAGCGCTCCGAATGTCCAGTTGCATTTTCTACAGACAGAGTGTTTCAAAACTGCTCAGTCAAAACTATGGTTTAACTCTGTTAGCTGAATGCTCAGATCAGAAAGAAGCTTCACAGAATGCTTCTGTGTAGTTTATATTTGAATATATTTCTTTTTCCACTACTACCCTCTTAGCGCTCCAATTGTCCAGTTGCATTTTCTACAGAAAGAGTGTTCAGAACTGCTCAATGAAAAGTATGGTTTAATTCTGTTAGCTGAAGGCACAGATCAGAAAGAAGTTTCACAGAATGATTCTGTGTAGTTTATATTTGAAGATATTACTTTTTCTAGTATTACCCTCTTAGCGCTCAGAATGTCCACTTGCATTTTCTACAGAAAGTGTTCAGAACGGCTCAATCAAAAGTAAGGTTTTACTCTATTAGTTGAATGCCTATATCAGAAATAAGTTTCACAGAATGCTTCTGTGTACTTTTTATTTGAAGACATTCTTTTTCAAAATATAGGCCTCTTAGCGCTCAGAATGTCCAATTGCACTTTCTACAGAAAGAGGTTTTCAGAACGGCTCCATCAAAAGTAAGGTTCAACTCAGTTAGTTGAATGCACAGAACAGAAAGAAGTTTCACAGAATGCTTCTGTGTAGTTTATATTTGAATATATTCCTTTTCCAGTATTACCGTCTTAGCGCTGCGAATATCCACTTGCATTTTCTAAAGAAAGAGTGTTTCAGAACGGCTCAATCAAAAATAAGGTTCAACTCTGTTAGTTAAATGCACAGAAGAGAAAGGAGTTTCATACAATGCTTTTGTGTAGTTTATATTTGAATATATTACTTTTTCCACTACTACCCTCTTAGCGCTCCAAATGTCCAGTTGCATTTTCTACGGAAAGAGTGTTCAGAACTGCTCAATCAAAAGTATGCTTTAACTCTGTTAGCTGAATGCACAGATCAAAAAGAAGTTTCACAGAATGATTCTGTGTGGTTTATATTTGAAGATATTCCTTTTTCCACTATTACCCACTTAGCGCTCCAAATGTCCAGTAGCATTTTCTACAGAAAGAGTGTTTCAGAACTGCTCAATCCAAAGTATGGTTTAACTCTGTTAGCTGAATGCACAGATCAGAAAGGAGTTTCACAGAATGCTTCTGTGTAGTGTTTATATGAAAATATTCTTTTTACCAATATAGGCCTCTTAGCGCTCAGAATGTCCAATTGCAGTTTCTACAGAAAGAGTGTTTCACAACGGCTCCATCAAAAGTAAGGTTCAACTCAGTTAGTTGAATGCACAGAACAGAAAGGAGTTTCACAGAATGCTTCTGTGTAGTATTTAGTTGAAGATATTCCTTTATTGACTATTACCCACTTAGCGCTCCGAATGTCCACTGGCAGTTTCTACACAAAGAGTGTTTCAGAACTGTTCCTTCAAAAGTAAGGCTCAACTCTGTTAGTTGAATTCAGAGAACAGAAAGGAGTTTCAGAGAATGCTTCTGTGTTTTTTTTTATTTGGAGATAATCCTTTTTCCTCTATTACACTCTCAGCGCTCCGCAGGTCCACTTATATTTTCTACACAAAGAGTGTTTCATAACTGCTCAATCAAAAGTATGGTTTAGCTCTGTTAACTGAATGCACATATCAGAAATATGTTTCACAGAATGCTTCTGTGTAGTTTTTATTTGAAGTTATTCTTTTTAACAATGTAGGCCTCTTAGCGCTTAGAAAGTCCAATTGCAGTTTCTACAGAAAGAGTGTTTCAGAACGTCTCAATCAAAAGTAAGGTTCAACTCTGTTAGTTGAATGCACAGAACAGAAAAAAGTTTCACACAATGCTTCTGTGTAGTTTATATTTGAATATATTCCTTTTTCAACTATTACCCTCTTAGCGCTCCGAATGTCCACTAGCATTTTCTACAGAAAGAGTGTTCAGAACGGCTCAATCAAAAGTATGGTTTTACTCTGTTAGTTGAATGCACAGATCCGAAAGAAGTTTCACAGAATGCTTCTGTGTAGTCTTTATTTGTAGATATTCTTTTTCCCAATATAGGCCTTTTAGCAGTCAGAATGTCCAATTGCAGTTTCTACAGAAAGAGTGATTCACAACGGCTCCATCAAAAGTAAGGTTCAACTCAGTTAGTTGAATGCACAGAACAGAAAGAAGTTTCACAGAATGCTTCTGTGTAGTTTATAATTGAATATATTCCTTTTTCCACTATTACCGTATTAGCGCTCCGAATGTCCACTTGGATTTTCTACAGAAAGAGTGTTCAGAACTGCGCAATCAAAAGTATGGTTTAACTATGTTAGCTGAATGCACATATCAGAAATAAGTTTCACACAATGCTGCTGTGTAGTTTTTATTTGAAGATATTATTATTCCCAATATAGGCCTCTGAGAGCTGAGAATGTCTAATTGCAGTTTCTACAGAAAGAGTGTTTTAGAACGGCTCAATCAAAAGTAAGGTTCAACTCTGTTAGTTGAATGCACAGAACAGAAAGAAGTTTCATACAATGCTTCTGTGTTGTTTATATTTGAACATATTCCTTTTTCCATTATTACCCACTTAGCGCTCCGAATGTCCAGTTGCATTTTCTACAGTCAGAGTGTTTCAAATCTGCTCAATCAAAAGTATGGTTTAACTCTGTTAGCGGAATGCTCAGATCAGAAAGAAGTTTCACAGAATGCTTCTGTGTAGCTTATATTTGAATATATTCCTTTTTCCACTACTACCCTCTTAGCGCTCCAAATGTCCAGTTGCATTTTCAACAGAAAGAGTGTTCAGAACTGCACTATCAAAACTATGGTTTAACTCTGTTAGCTGAATGCACATATCAGAAAGAAGTTTCACAGAATGATTCTGTGTAGTTTATATTTGAAGATAATCCTTTTTCCACTATTACCCTCTTAGCGCTCCGAATCTCCACTTTCATTTTCTACAGAAAGAGTGTTTCAGAACGGCTCAATCAAAACTAAGGTTCAACTCTTTTAGTTGAATGCACAGAACAGAAAGAAGTTTCACAGAATGCTTCTGTGTAGTATTTAGTTGAAGATATTCCTTTTTCGACTATTACCCTCTTCGCGCTCTGAATTTCCACTGGCAGTTTCTACAGAAAGAGTGTTTCAGAACTGCTCCTTCAAAAGTAAGGCTCAGCTCTGTTATTTGAATGCAGAGAACAGAAAGGAGTTTCAGAGAATGCTTCTGTGTAGTTTTTATTTGGAGATATTCCTTTTTCCACTATTACTAACTTAGCGCTCCGAATGTCCACTTGCATTTTCTACAGAAAGAGTGTTTCAGAACGGCTCAATCAAAACTAAGGTTCAACACTTTTAGTTGAATGCACAGAACAGAAAGAAGTTTCACAGAATGTTTCTGTGTAGTTTTTATTTGTAGATATTCTTTTTCCCAATATAGGCCTCTTAGCGCTCAGAATGTCCAATTGCATTTTCTACAGAAAGAGTGTTCCAGAACGGCTCAATCAAAAACAAGGTTCAACTCAGTTAGTTGAATGCAGAGAACAGAAAGAAGTTTCACAGAATGCTTCTGTGTAGTTTATATTTGAGTATATTGCTTTTTCCACTATTACCCTCTTAGCGCTCCGAATGTCAACTTGCATTTTCTACAGAAAGAGTGTTCAGAACTGCGCAATCAAAAGTATGGTTTTTTTTTTTTTTTTTTTTTTTTTGTATGGTTTAACTCTGTTAGCTGAATGCACATATCAGAAATAAGTTTCACGCAATGCTTCTGTGTAGTTTTTATTTGAATATATCATTTTTCCCAATATGGGCCTCTTAGGGCTCAGAATGTCCAATTGCAGTTTCTATAGAATGAGTGTTTCAGAACGGCTAAATCAAAAGTAAGGTTCAACTCTGTTAGTTGAATGTACAGAACAGAAAGATGTTTCATACAATGCTTCTGTGTAGTTTATATTTGAACATATTCCTTTTTCCACTATTACCCAATTAGCGCTCCGAATGTCCAGTTGCATTTTCTACAGACAGAGTGTTTCAAAACTTCTCAGTCAATAGTATGGTTTAACTCTGTTAGCTGAATGCTCAGATCAGAAAGAAGTTTCACAGAATGCTTCTGTGTAGTTTATATTTGATTATATTCCTTTTTCCACTACTACCCTCTTAGCGCTCCAAATGTCCAGTTGCATTTTCTACAGAAGGAGTGTTTCAGAACGGCTCAATCAAAAGTAAGGTTCAACTCTCTTAGTTGAATGCACAGAACAGAAAGAATTTTCACAGAATGCTTCTGTGTAATTTTTATTTGAAGATATTCTTTTTCCCAATATAGGCCTCTTATCTCTCAGAATGTCCAATTGCAGTTTCTACAGAAAGAGTGTTTCAGAACCCCTCCATCAAAAGTAAGGTTCAACTCAGTTATTTGAATGCACAGAACAGAAAGAAGTTTCACAGAATGCTTATGTGTTGTTTATATTTGAATATATTCCTTTTCCAGTATTACCGTCTTAGCGCTCCGAATATCCACTTGCATTTTCTACAGAAAGAATGTTTCAGAACGGCTCAATCAAAAATAAGGTTCAACTCTGTTAGTTGAATGCACAGAAGTGAAAGAAGTTTCATACAATGCTTCTGTGTAGTTTATATTTGAATATATTCCTTTTTCCACTACTACCCTTTTAGCGCTCCAAATGTCCACTTGCATTTTCTACAGAAAGAGTGTTTCAGAACGGCTCAATCAAAAGTAAGGTTCAACTCTGTTACTTGAATGCACAGAACAGAAAGAAGTTTCATACAATGCTTCTGTGTAGTTTATATTTGAACATATTCTTTTTCCATTATTACCCACTTAGCGCTCCGAATGTCTAGTTGCATTTTCTACAGACAGAGTGTTTCAAATCTCCTCAATCAAAAGTATGGTTTAACTCTGTTAGCTGAATGCTCAGATCAGAAAGAAGTTTCACAGAATGCTTCTGTGTAGCTTATATTTGAATATATTATTTTTTCCACTACTACCCTCTTAGCGTTCCAAATGTACAGTTGCATTTTCTACAGAAAGAGTGTTCAGAACTGCTCTATCAAAAGTATGGTTTAACTCTGTTAGCTGAATGCACATATCAGAAAGAAGTTTCACAGAATGATTCTGTGTAGTTTATATTTGAAGATAGTCCTTTTTCCACTATTACCCTCTTAGCGCTCCGAATCTCCACTTTCATTTTTTACAGAAAGAGTGTTTCAGAATGGCTCAATCAAAACTAAGGTTCAACTCTTTTAGTTGAATGCACAGAACAGAAAGGAGTTCCACAGAATGCTTCTGTGTAGTATTTAGTTGAAGATATTCCTTTTTCGACTATCACCCTCTTAGCGCTCTGAATTTCCACTGGCAGTTTCTACAGAAAGAGTGTTTCAGAACGGCTCCATCAAAAGTAAGGCTCAGCTCTGTTAGTTGAATGCAGAGAACAGAAAGGAGTTTCAGAGAATGCTTCTGTGTAGTTTTTATTTGGAGATATTCCTTTTTCCACTATTACTATCTTAGCGCTACGAATGTCCACTTGCATTTTCTACCGAAAGAGAGTTTCAGAACGGCTCAATCAAAACTAAGGTTCAACACTTTTAGTTGAATGCCCATATCAGAAATAAGTTTCACAGAATGCTTCTGTGTAGTTTTTATTTGTAGATATTCTTTTTCCCAATATAGGCCTCTTAGCGCTCAGAATGTCCAATTGCATTTTCTACAGAAAGAGTGTTCCAGAACGGCTCAATCAAAAGCAAGTTTCAACTCAGTTAGTTGAATGCAGAGGACAGAAAGAAGTTTCACAGAATGCTTCTGTGTAGTTTATATTTGAGTATATTGCTTTTTCCACTATTACCCTCTTAGCGCTCCGAATGTCAACTTGCATTTTCTACAGAAAGAGTGTTCAGAACTGCGCAATCAAAAGTATGGTTTAACTCTGTTAGCTGAATGCACATATGTGAAATAAGTTTCACACAATGATTCTGTGTAGTTTTTATTTGAATATATCATTTTTCCCAATATGGGCCTCTTAGGGCTCAGAATGTCCAATTGCAGTTTCTACAGAAAGAGTGTTTCAGAACGGCTAAATCAAAAGTAAGGTTCAACTCTGTTAGTTGAATGTACAGAACAGAAAGATGTTTCATACAATGCTTCTGTGTAGTTTATATTTGAACATATTCCTTTTTCCACTATTACCCACTTAGCGCTCCGAATGTCCAGTTGCATTTTCTACAGACAGAGTGTTTCAAAACTTCTCAGTCAAAAGTATGGTTTAACTGTTAGCTGAATGCTCAGATCAGAAATAAGTTTCACAGAATGCTTCTGTGTAGTTTATATTTGAATATATTCCTTTTTCCTCTACTACCCTCTTAGCGCTCCAAATGTCCAGTTGCATTTTCTACAGAAAGAGTGTTCAGAACTGCTCAATGAAAAGTATGGTTTAATTCTGTTAGCTGAATGCACAGATCAGAAAGAAGTTTCACAGAATGATTCTGTGCAGTTTATATTTGAAGATATTACTATTTCCAGTATTACCCTCTTAGAGCTCCCAATGTCCACTTGCATTTTCTACGGAAAGAGTGTTCAGAACGACTCAATCATCAGTATGGTTTTACTCTATTAGTTGAATGCACATATCAGAACTAAGTTTCACAGAATGCTTCTGTGTAGTTTTTATTTTTAGATATTCTTTTTCCCAATATAGGCCTCTTAGCGCTCAGAATGTCCAATTGCAGTTTCTACAGAAAGAGTGTTTCAGAACGGCTCCATCAAAAGTAAGGTTCAACTCAGTTAGTTGAATGCACAGAACAGAAAGAAGTTTCACAGAATGCTTCTGTGTAGTTTATATTTGAATATATTCCTTTTCCAGTATTACCGTCTTGGGGCTCTGAATATCCACTTGCATTTTCAACAGAAAGAGTGCTTCAGAACGGCTCAATCAAAAATAAGGTTCAACTCTGTTAGTTGAATTCACAGAAGAGAAAGAAGTTTCATACAATGCTTCTGTGTAGTTTATATTTGAATATATTCCTTTTTCCACTACTACCCTCTTAGCGCTCCAAATGTCCAGTTGCATTTTCTACAGAAAGAGTGTTCAGAACTGCTCAATCAAAAGTATGGTTTAACTATGTTAGCTGAATGCACAGATCAGAAAGAAGTTTCACAGAATGATTCTGTGTAGTTTATATTTGAAGATATTCCTTTTTCCACTATTACCCACTTAGTGCTCCAAATGTCCAGTAGCATTTTCTACAGAAAGAGTGTTTCAGAACTGCTCAATCAAAAGTATGGTTTAACTCTGTTAGCTGAATGCACAGATCAGAAAGAAGTTTCACAGAATGCTTCTGTGTAGTGTTTATATGAAAATATTCTTTTTACCAATATAGGCCTCTTAGCGCTCAGAATGTCCAATTGCAGTTTGTATAGAAAGAGTGTTTCAGAACGGCTCAATGAAAAGTAAGGTTCACCTCTTTTAGTTGAATGCACAGAACAGAAAGAAGTTGCACAGAATGCTTCTGTGTAGTATTTAGTTGAAGATATACCTTTATTGACTATTACCCACTTAGCGCTCCGAATGTCCACTGGCAGTTTCTACACAAAGAGTGTTTCAGAACTGCTCCTTCAAAAGTAAGGCTAAACTCTGTTGGTTGAATTCAGAGAACAGAAAGGAGTTTCAGAGAATGCTTCTGTGTGGTTTTTATTTGGAGATATTCCTTTTTCCTCTATTACAATCTTAGCGCTCCGAAGGTCCACTTGCATTTTCTACACAAAGAGTGTTTCATAACTGCTCAATCAAAAGTATGGTTTAGCTCTGTTAACTGAATGCACAGATCAGAAATAAGTTTCACAGAATGCTTCTGTGTAGTTTTTATTTGAAGATTTTCTTTTTAACAATGTAGGCCTCTTAGCGCTTAGAAAGTCCAATTGCAGTTTCTACAGAAAGAGTGTTTCAGAACGGCTCAATCAAAACTAAGGTTCAACTCTGTTAGTTGAATGCACAGAACAGAAAGAAGTTTCACAGAATGCTTCTGTGTAGTTTATAATTGAATATATTCCTTTTTCCACTATTACCGTATTAGCGCTCCGAATGTCCACTTGCATTTTCTACAGAAAGAGTGTTCAGAACTGCGCAATCAAAAGTATGGTTTAACTCTGTTAGCTGAATGCACATATCAGAAATAAGTTTCACACAATGCTGCTGTGTAGTTTTTATTTGAAGATATTATTTTTCCCAATATAGGCCTCTTAGAGCTCAGAATGTCCAATTGCAGTTTCTACAGAAAGAGTGTTTCAGAACGGCTCAATCGAAAGTAAGGTTCAACTCTGTTAGTTGAATGCACAGAACAGAAAGAAGTTTCATACAATGCTTCTGTGTAGTTTATATTTGAACATATTCCTTTTTCCATTATTACCCACTTAGCGCTCCGAATGTCCAGTTGCATTTTCTACAGACAGAGTGTTTCAAATCTCCTCAATCAAAAGTATGGTTTAACTCTGTTAGCTGAGTGCTCAGATCAGAAAGAAGTTTCACAGAATGCTTCTGTGTAGCTTATATTTGAATATATTCCTTTTTCCACTATTACCGTATTAGCGCTCCGAATGTCCACTTGCATTTTTACAGAAAGAGTGTTCAGAACTGCGCAATCAAAAGTATGGTTTAACTCTGTTAGCTGAATGCTCAGATCAGAAAGAAGTTTCACAGAATGCTTCTGTGTAGCTTATATTTGAATATATTCCTTTTTCCACTACTACCCTCTTAGCGCTCCAAATGTCCAGTTGCATTTTCTACAGAAAGAGTGTTCAGAACTGCACTATCAAAAGTATGGTTTAACTCTGTTAGCTGAATGCACATATCAGAAAGAAGTTTCACAGAATGATTCTGTGTAGTTTATATTTGTAGATAATCTTTTTTCCACTATTACCCTCTTAGCGCTCCGAATCTCCACTTTCATTTTCTACAGAAAGAGTGTTTCAGAACGGCTCAATCAAAACTAAGCTTCAGCTCTTTTAGTTGAATGCACAGAACAGAAAGTAGTTTCACAGAATGCTTCTGTGTAGTATTTAGTTGAAGATATTCCTTTTTCGACTATTACCCTCTTAGCGCTCTGAATTTCCACTGGCAGTTTCTACACAAAGAGTGTTTCAGAACTGCTCCTTCAAAAGTAAGGCTCAGCTCTGTTAGTTGAATGCAGAGAACAGAAAGGAGTTTCAGAGAATGCTTCTGTGTAGTTTTTATTTGGATATATTACTTTTTCCACTATTACTATCTTAGCGCTCCGAATGTCCTCTTGCATTTTCTACAGAAAGAGTGTTTCAGAACGGCTCAATCAAAACTAAGGTTCAACACTTTTAGTTGAATGCACAGAACAGAAAGAAGTTTCACGGAATGATTCTGTGTAGTTTTTATTTGTAGATATTCTTTTTCCCAATATAGGCCTCTTAGCGCTCAGAATGTCCAATTGCATTTTCTACAGAAAGAGTGTTCCAGAACGGCTCAATCAAAAGCAAGGTTCAACTCAGTTAGTTGAATGCAGAGAACAGAAGGAAGTTTCACAGAATGCTTCTGTGTAGTTTATATTTGAGTATATTGCTTTTTCCACTATTAACCTCTTAGCGCTCCGAATGTCCACTTGCATTTTCTACAGAAAGAGTGTTCAGAACTGCGCAATCAAAAGTATGGTTTAACTCTGTTAGCTGAATGCACATATCAGAAGTAAGTTTCACACAATGCTTCTGTGTAGTTTTTATTTGAATATATTATTTTTCCCAATATAGGCCTCTTTGGGCTCATAATGTCCAATTGCGGTTTCTACAGAAAGAGTGTCAGAACGGCTCAATCAAAAGCAAGTTTCAACTCAGTTAGTTGAATGTACAGAACAGAAAGATGTTTCATACAATGCTTCTGTGTAGTTTATATTTGAACATATTCCTTTTTCCACTATTATCAACTTAGCGCTCCGAATGTCCAGTTGCATTTTCTACAGACAGAGTGTTTCAAAACTGCTCAGTCAAAAGTATGGTTTAACTCTGTTAGCTGAATGCTCAGATCAGAAAGAACTTTCACAGAATGCTTCTGTGTAGTTTATATTTGAATATATTTCTTTTTCCACTACTACCCTCTTAGCGCTCCAAATGTCCAGTTGCATTTTCTACAGAAAGAGTGTTCAGAACTGCTCAATCAAAAGTATGGTTTAATTCTGTTAGCTGAATGCACAGATCAGAAAGAAGTTTCACAGAATGATTCTGTGTAGTTTATATTTGAAGATATTACTATTTCCAGTATTACCCTCTTAGAGCTCCGAATGTACACTTGCATTTTCTACAGAAAGAGTGTTCAGAACTGCTCAATCAAAAGTATGGTTTTACTCTGTTAGTTGAATGCCCATATCAGAAATAAGTTTCACAGAATGCTTCTGTGTAATTTTTATTTGAAGATATTCTTTTTCCCAATATAGGCCTCTTAGCTCTCAGAATGTCCAATTGCAGTTTCTACAGAAAGAGTGTTTCAGAACCCCTCCATCAAAAGTAAGGTTCAACTCAGTTATTTGAATGCACAGAACAGAAAGAAGTTTCACAGAATGCTTCTGTGTAGTTTATATTTGAATATATTCCTTTTCCAGTATTACCGTCTTAGCGCTCCGAATATCCACTTGCATTTTCTACAGAAAGAATGTTTCAGAACGGCTCAATCAAAAATAAGGTTCAACTCTGTTAGTTGAATGCACAGAAGTGAAAGAAGTTTCATACAATGATTCTGTGTAGTTTATATTTGAATATATTCCTTTTTCCACTACTACCCTTTTAGCGCTCCAAATGTCCACTTGCATTTTCTACAGAAAGAGTGTTCAGAACTGCTCAATCAAAAGTATGGTTTAACTCTGTTAGCTGAATGCACAGATCAGAAATAAGTTTCACAGAATGATTCTGTGTAGTTGATATTTGAAGATATTCCTTTTTCCACTATTACCCACTTAGCGCTCCAAATGTCCTGTAGCATTTTCTACGGAAAGAGTGTTTCAGAACTGCTCAATCAAAAGTATGGTTTAACTCTGTTAGCTGAATGCCCAGATCAGAAAGAAGTTTCACAGAATGCTTCTGTGTAGTGTTTATATGAAAATATTCCTTTTACCAATATAGGCCTCTTAGCGCTCAGAATGTCCAATTGCAGTTTCTATAGAAAGAGTGTTTCAGAACGGCTCAATGAAAAGTAAGGTTCACCTCTTTTAGTTGAATGCACAAAACAGGAAGAAGTTTCACAGAATGCTTCTGTGTAGTATTTAGTTGAAGATATCCCTTTATTGACTATTACACACTTAGCGCTCCGAATGTCCACTGGCAGTTTCTACACAAAGAGTGTTTCAGAACTGTTCCTTCAAAAGTAAGGCTAAACTCTGTTAGTTGAATTCAGAGAACAGAAAGGAGTTTCAGAGAATGCTTCTGTGTGGTTTTTATTTGGAGATAATCGTTTTTCCTCTATAAAAATCTTAGCGCTCCGAAGGTCCACTTGCATTTTCTACACAAAGAATGTTTCATAACTGCTCAATCAAAAGTATGGTTTAGCTCTGTTAACTGAATGCACATATCAGAAATAAGTTTCACAGAATGCTTCTGTGTAGTTTTTATTTGAAGATTTTCTTTTTAACAATGTAGGCCTCTTAGCGCTTAGAAAGTCCCATTGCAGTTTCTACAGAAAGAGTGTTTCAGAACGGCTCAATCAAAAGTAAGATTCAACTCTGTTAGTTGAATGCACAGAACAGAAAGAAGTTTCACAGAATGCTTCTGTGTAGTTTATATTAGAATATATTGCTTTTTCAACTATTACCCTCTTAGCGCTCCGAACGTCCACTTGCATTTTCTACAGAAAGAGTGTTCAGAACGGCTCAATCAAAAGTATGGTTTTACTCTGTTAGTTGAATGCACAGATCCGAAAGAAGTTTCACAGAATGCTTCTGTGTAGTTTTTATTTGTAGATATTCTTTTTCCCAATATAGGCCTTCGAGCGGTTAGAATGTCCAATTGCAATTTCTACAGAAAGAGTGTTTCACAACGGCTCCATCAAAAGTAAGGTTCAACTCAGTTAGTTGAATGCACAGAACAGAAAGAAGTTGCACAGAATGCTTCTGTGTAGTTTATAATTGAATATATTCCTTTTTCCACTGTTACCGTATTAGCGCTGCGAATGTCCACTTGCATTTTCTACAGAAAGAGTGTTCAGAACAGCGCAATCAAAAGTATGGTTTAACTCTGTTAGCTGAATGCACAGATCAGAAATAAGTTTCACACAATGCTGCCGTGTAGTTTTTATTTGAAGATATTATTTTTCCCAATATAGGCCTCTTAGATCTCAGAATGTCCAATTGCTGTTTCTACAGAAAGAGTGTTTCAGAACGGTCAATCAAAAGTAAGCTTCAACTCTGTTAGTTGAATGCACAGAACAGAAAGAAGTTTCATACAATGCTTCTGTGTAGTTTATATTGAACATATTCCTTTTTCCATTATTACCCACTTAGCGCTCCGAATGTCCAGTTGCATTTTCTACAGACAGAGTGTTTCAAATCTCCTCAATCAAAAGTATGGTTTAACTCTGTTAGCTGAATGCTCAGATCAGAAAGAAGTTTCACAGAATGCTTCTGTGTAGCTTATATTTGAATATATTCCTTTTTCCACTCCTACCCTCTTAGCGCTCCAAATGTCCAGTTGCATTTTCTACAGAAAGAGTGTTCAGAACTACTCTATCAAAAGAATGCTTTAACTCTGTTAGCTGAATGCACAGATCAGAAAGAAGTTTCACAGAATGATTCTGTGTAGTTTATATTTGAACATAATCCTTTTTCCACTATTACCCTCTTAGCGCTCCGAATCTCCACTTTCATTTTCTACAGAAAGAGTGTTTCAGAACGGCTCAATCAAAACTAAGTTTCAACTCTTTTAGTTGAATGCACAGAACAGAAAGTAGTTTCACAGAATGCTTCTGTGAAGTGTTTAGTTGAAGATATTCCTTTTTCGACTATTACCGTATTAGCGCTCCGAATGTTCACTGGAACTTCCTACGCAAAGAGTGTTTCAGAACTGCTCCTTCAAAACTGAGACTCAGCTCTGTTAGTTGAATGCAGAGAACAGAAAGGAGTTTCAGAGAATGCTTCTGTGTAGTTTTTATTTGGAGATATTCCTTTTTCCACTATTACAATCTTAGCGCTCCGAATGTCCACTTGCATTTTCTACAGAAAGAGTGTTTCAGAACGGCTCAATCAAAACTAAGGTTCAACACTTTTAGTTGAATGCACAGAACAGAAAGAAGTTTCACAGAATGCTTCTGTGTAGTTTTTATTTGTAGATATTCTTTTTCCCAATATAGGCCTCTTAGCGCTCAGAATGTCCAATTGCATTTTCTACAGAAAGAGTGTTTCAGAACGGCTGAATCAAAAGCAAGGTTCAACTCAGTTATTTGAATGCAGAGAACAGAAAGAAGTTTCACAGAATGCTTCTGTGTAGTTTACATTTGGATATATTGCTTTTTCCACTATTACCCTCTTAGCGCTCGGAATGTCCACTTGCATTTTCTACAGAAAGAGTATTCAGAACTGTGCAATCAAAAGTATGGTTTAACTCTGTTAGCTGAATGCACATATCACAAATAAGTTTCACACAATGCTTCTGTGTAATTTTTATTTGAATATATTATTTTTCACAATATAGGCCTCTTAGCGCTCAGAATGTCCAATTACAGTTTCTACAGAAAGAGTGTTTAAGAACGGCTCAATCAAAAGTAAGGTTCAACTCTGTTAGTTGAATGTACAGAAGAGAAAGATGTTTCATACAATGCTTCTGTGTAGTTTATATTTGAACATATTCCTTTTTCCACTATTACCCACTTAGCACTCCGAATGTCCAGTTGCATTTTCTACAGACAGAGTGTTTCAAAACTTCTCAGTCAATAGTATGGTTTAACTCTGTTAGCTGAATGCTCAGATCAGAAAGAAGTTTCACAGAATGCTTCTGTGTAGTTTATATTTGATTATATTCCTTTTTCCACTACTACCCTCTTAGCGCTCCAAATGTCCAGTTGCATTTTCTACAGAAAGAGTGTTTCAGAACGGCTCAATCAAAAGTAAGGTTCAACTCTCTTAGTTGAGTGCACAGAACAGAAAGAATTTTCACAGAATGCTTCTGTGTAATTTTTATTTGAAGATATTCTTTTTCCCAATATAGGCCTCTTAGCTCTCAGAATGTCCAATTGCAGTTTCTACAGAAAGAGTGTTTCAGAACCCCTCCATCAAAAGTAAGGTTCAACTCAGTTATTTGAATGCACAGAACAGAAAGAAGTTTCACAGAATGCTTATGTGTTGTTTATATTTGAATATATTCCTTTTCCAGTATTACCGTCTTAGCGCTCCGAATATCCACTTGCATTTTCTACAGAAAGAATGTTTCAGAACGGCTCAATCAAAAATAAGGTTCAACTCTGTTAGTTGAATGCACAGAAGTGAAAGAAGTTTCATACAATGCTTCTGTGTAGTTTATATTTGAATATATTCCTTTTTCCACTACTACCCTTTTAGCGCTCCAAATGTCCACTTGCATTTTCTACAGAAAGAGTGTTTCAGAACGGCTCAATCAAAAGTAAGGTTCAACTCTGTTACTTGAATGCACAGAACAGAAAGAAGTTTCATACAATGCTTCTGTGTAGTTTATATTTGAACATATTCTTTTTCCATTATTACCCACTTAGCGCTCCGAATGTCTAGTTGCATTTTCTACAGACAGAGTGTTTCAAATCTCCTCAATCAAAAGTATGGTTTAACTCTGTTAGCTGAATGCTCAGATCAGAAAGAAGTTTCACAGAATGCTTCTGTGTAGCTTATATTTGAATATATTATTTTTTCCACTACTACCCTCTTAGCGTTCCAAATGTACAGTTGCATTTTCTACAGAAAGAGTGTTCAGAACTGCTCTATCAAAAGTATGGTTTAACTCTGTTAGCTGAATGCACATATCAGAAAGAAGTTTCACAGAATGATTCTGTGTAGTTTATATTTGAAGATAGTCCTTTTTCCACTATTACCCTCTTAGCGCTCCGAATCTCCACTTTCATTTTTTACAGAAAGAGTGTTTCAGAATGGCTCAACCAAAACTAAGGTTCAACTCTTTTAGTTGAATGCACAGAACAGAAAGGAGTTCCACAGAATGCTTCTGTGTAGTATTTAGTTGAAGATATTCCTTTTTCGACTATCACCCTCTTAGCGCTCTGAATTTCCACTGGCAGTTTCTACAGAAAGAGTGTTTCAGAACGGCTCCATCAAAAGTAAGGCTCAGCTCTGTTAGTTGAATGCAGAGAACAGAAAGGAGTTTCAGAGAATGCTTCTGTGTAGTTTTTATTTGGAGATATTCCTTTTTCCACTATTACTATCTTAGCGCTACGAATGTCCACTTGCATTTTCTACCGAAATAGAGTTTCAGAACGGCTCAATAAAAACTAAGGTTCAACACTTTTAGTTGAATGCCCATATCAGAAATAAGTTTCACAGAATGCTTCTGTGTAGTTTTTATTTGTAGATATTCTTTTTCCCAATATAGGCCTCTTAGCGCTCAGAATGTCCAATTGCATTTTCTACAGAAAGAGTGTTCCAGAACGGCTCAATCAAAAGCAAGTTTCAACTCAGTTAGTTGAATGCAGAGGACAGAAAGAAGTTTCACAGAATGCTTCTGTGTAGTTTATATTTGAGTATATTGCTTTTTCCACTATTACCCTCTTAGCGCTCCGAATGTCAACTTGCATTTTCTACAGAAAGAGTGTTCAGAACTGCGCAATCAAAAGTATGGTTTAACTCTGTTAGCTGAATGCACATATGTGAAATAAGTTTCACACAATGATTCTGTGTAGTTTTTATTTGAATATATCATTTTTCCCAATATGGGCCTCTTAGGGCTCAGAATGTCCAATTGCAGTTTCTACAGAAAGAGTGTTTCAGAACGGCTAAATCAAAAGTAAGGTTCAACTCTGTTAGTTGAATGTACAGAACAGAAAGATGTTTCATACAATGCTTCTGTGTAGTTTATATTTGAACATATTCCTTTTTCCACTATTACCCAATTAGCGCTCCGAATGTCCAGTTGCATTTTCTACAGACAGAGTGTTTCAAAACTTCTCAGTCAAAAGTATGGTTTAACTGTTAGCTGAATGCTCAGATCAGAAATAAGTTTCACAGAATGCTTCTGTGTAGTTTATATTTGAATATATTCCTTTTTCCTCTACTACCCTCTTAGTGCTCCAAATGTCCAGTTGCATTTTCTACAGAAAGAGTGTTCAGAACTGCTCAATGAAAAGTATGTTTTAATTCTGTTAGCTGAATGCACAGATCAGAAAGAAGTTTCACAGAATGATTCTGTGCAGTTTATATTTGAAGATATTACTATTTCCAGTATTACCCTCTTAGAGCTCCCAATGTCCACTTGCATTTTCTACAGAAAGAGTGTTCAGAACGACTCAATCATCAGTATGGTTTTACTCTATTAGTTGAATGCACGTATCAGAACTAAGTTTCACAGAATGCTTCTGTGTAATTTTTATTTTTAGATATTCTTTTTCCCAATATAGGCCTCTTAGCGCTCAGAATGTCCAATTGCAGTTTCTACAGAAAGAGTGTTTCAGAACGGCTCCATCAAAAGTAAGGTTCAACTCAGTTAGTTGAATGCACAGAACAGAAAGAAGTTTCACAGAATGCTTCTGTGTAGTTTATATTTGAATATATTCCTTTTCCAGTATTACCGTCTTGGGGCTCTGAATATCCACTTGCATTTTCAACAGAAAGAGTGCTTCAGAACGGCTCAATCAAAAATAAGGTTCAACTCTGTTAGTTGAATGCACAGAAGAGAAAGAAGTTTCATACAATGCTTCTGTGTAGTTTATGTTTGAATATATTCCTTTTTCCACTACTACCCTCTTAGCGCTCCAAATGTCCAGTTGCATTTTCTACAGAAAGAGTGTTCAGAACTGCTCAATCAAAAGTATGGTTTAACTATGTTAGCTGAATGCACAGATCAGAAAGAAGTTTCACAGAATGATTCTGTGTAGTTTATATTTGAAGATATTCCTTTTTCCACTATTACCCACTTAGTGCTCCAAATGTCCAGTAGCATTTTCTACAGAAAGAGTGTTTCAGAACTGCTCAATCAAAAGTATGGTTTAACTCTGTTAGCTGAATGCACAGATCAGAAAGAAGTTTCACAGAATGCTTCTGTGTAGTGTTTATATGAAAATATTCTTTTTACCAATATAGGCCTCTTAGCGCTCAGAATGTCCAATTGCAGTTTCTATAGAAAGAGTGTTTCAGAACGGCTCAATGAAAAGTAAGGTTCACCTCTTTTAGTTGAATGCACAGAACAGAAAGAAGTTTCACAGAATGCTTCTGTGTAGTATTTAGTTGAAGATATACCTTTATTGACTATTACCCACTTAGCGCTCCGAATGTCCACTGGCAGTTTCTACACAAAGAGTGTTTCAGAACTGCTCCTTCAAAAGTAAGGCTAAACTCTGTTGGTTGAATTCAGAGAACAGAAAGGAGTTTCAGAGAATGCTTCTGTGTGGTTTTTATTTGGAGATAATCGTTTTTCCTCTATTACAATCTTAGCGCTCCGAAGGTCCACTTGTATTTTCTACACAAAGAGTGTTTCATAACTGCTCAATCAAAAGTATGGTTTAGCTCTGTTAACTGAATGCACATATCAGAAATAAGTTTCACAGAATGCTTCTGTGTAGTTTTTATTTGAAGATTTTCTTTTTAACAATGTAGGCCTCTTAGCGCTTAGAAAGTCCAATTGCAGTTTCTACAGAAAGAGTGTTTCAGAACGGCTCAATCAAAACTAAGGTTCAACTCTGTTAGTTGAATGCACAGAACAGAAAGAAGTTTCACAGAATGCTTCTGTGTAGTTTATAATTGAATATATTCCTTTTTCCACTATTACCGTATTAGCGCTCCGAATGTCCACTTGCATTTTCTACAGAAAGAGTGTTCAGAACTGCGCAATCAAAAGTATGGTTTAACTCTGTTAGCTGAATGCACATATCAGAAATAAGTTTCACACAATGCTGCTGTGTAGTTTTTATTTGAAGATATTATTTTTCCCAATATAGGCCTCTTAGAGCTCAGAATGTCCAATTGCAGTTTCTACAGAAAGAGTGTTTCAGAACGGCTCAATCGAAAGTAAGGTTCAACTCTGTTAGTTGAATGCACAGAAGAGAAAGAAGTTTCATACAATGCTTCTGTGTAGTTTATATTTGAATATATTCCTTTTTCCACTACTACCCTCTTAGCGCTCCAAATGTCCAGTTGCATTTTCTACAGAAAGAGTGTTCAGAACTGCTCAATCAAAAGTATGGTTTAACTCTGTTAGCTGAATGCACAGATCAGAAAGAAGTTTCACAGAATGATTCTGTGTAGTTTATATTTGAAGATATTCCTTTTTCCACTATTACCCACTTAGTGCTCCAAATGTCCAGTAGCATTTTCTACAGAAAGAGTGTTTCAGAACTGCTCAATCAAAAGTATGGTTTAACTCTGTTAGCTGAATGCACAGATCAGAAAGAAGTTTCACAGAATGCTTCTGTGTAGTGTTTATATGAAAATATTCTTTTTACCAATATAGGCCTCTTAGCGCTCAGAATGTCCAATTGCAGTTTCTATAGAAAGAGTGTTTCAGAACGGCTCAATGAAAAGTAAGGTTCACCTCTTTTAGTTGAATGCACAGAACAGAAAGAAGTTTCACAGAATGCTTCTGTGTAGTATTTAGTTGAAGATATACCTTTATTGACTATTACCCACTTAGCGCTCCGAATGTCCACTGGCAGTTTCTACACAAAGAGTGTTTCAGAACTGCTCCTTCAAAAGTAAGGCTAAACTCTGTTGGTTGAATTCAGAGAACAGAAAGGAGTTTCAGAGAATGCTTCTGTGTGGTTTTTATTTGGAGATATTCCTTTTTCCTCTATTACAATCTTAGCGCTCCGAAGGTCCACTTGCATTTTCTACACAAAGAGTGTTTCATAACTGCTCAATCAAAAGTATGGTTTAGCTCTGTTAACTCAATGCACAGATCAGAAATAAGTTTCACAGAATGCTTCTGTGTAGTTTTTATTTGAAGATTTTCTTTTTAACAATGTAGGCCTCTTAGCGCTTAGAAAGTCCAATTGCAGTTTCTACAGAAAGAGTGTTTCAGAACGGCTCAATCAAAACTAAGGTTCAACTCTGTTAGTTGAATGCACAGAACAGAAAGAAGTTTCACAGAATGCTTCTGTGTAGTTTATAATTGAATATATTCCTTTTTCCACTATTACCGTATTAGCGCTCCGAATGTCCACTTGCATTTTCTACAGAAAGAGTGTTCAGAACTGCGCAATCAAAAGTATGGTTTAACTCTGTTAGCTGAATGCACATATCAGAAATAAGTTTCACACAATGCTGCTGTGTAGTTTTTATTTGAAGATATTATTTTTCCCAATATAGGCCTCTTAGAGCTCAGAATGTCCAATTGCAGTTTCTACAGAAAGAGTGTTTCAGAACGGCTCAATCGAAAGTAAGGTTCAACTCTGTTAGTTGAATGCACAGAAGAGAAAGAAGTTTCATACAATGCTTCTGTGTAGTTTATATTTGAATATATTCCTTTTTCCACTACTACCCTCTTAGCGCTCCAAATGTCCAGTTGCATTTTCTACAGAAAGAGTGTTCAGAACTGCTCAATCAAAAGTATGGTTTAACTCTGTTAGCTGAATGCACAGATCAGAAAGAAGTTTCACAGAATGATTCTGTGTAGTTTATATTTGAAGATATTCCTTTTTCCACTATTACCCACTTAGTGCTCCAAATGTCCAGTAGCATTTTCTACAGAAAGAGTGTTTCAGAACTGCTCAATCAAAAGTATGGTTTAACTCTGTTAGCTGAATGCACAGATCAGAAAGAAGTTTCACAGAATGCTTCTGTGTATTGTTTATATGAAAATATTCTTTTTACCAATATAGGCCTCTTAGCGCTCAGAATGTCCAATTGCAGTTTCTATAGAAAGAGTGTTTCAGAACGGCTCAATGAAAAGTAAGGTTCACCTCTTTTAGTTGAATGCACAGAACAGAAAGAAGTTTCACAGAATGCTTCTGTGTAGTATTTAGTTGAAGATATACCTTTATTGACTATAACCCACTTAGCGCTCCGAATGTCCACTGGCAGTTTCTACACAAAGAGTGTTTCAGAACTGCTCCTTCAAAAGTAAGGCTAAACTCTGTTGGTTGAATTCAGAGAACAGAAAGGAGTTTCAGAGAATGCTTCTGTGTGGTTTTTATTTGGAGATATTCCTTTTTCCTCTATTACAATCTTAGCGCTCCGAAGGTCCACTTGCATTTTCTACACAAAGAGTGTTTCATAACTGCTCAATCAAAAGTATGGTTTAGCTCTGTTAACTGAATGCACAGATCAGAAATAAGTTTCACAGAATGCTTCTGTGTAGTTTTTATTTGAAGATTTTCTTTTTAACAATGTAGGCCTCTTAGCGCTTAGAAAGTCCAATTGCAGTTTCTACAGAAAGAGTGTTTCAGAACGGCTCAATCAAAACTAAGGTTCAACTCTGTTAGTTGAATGCACAGAACAGAAAGAAGTTTCACAGAATGCTTCTGTGTAGTTTATAATTGAATATATTCCTTTTCCACTATTACCGTATTAGCGCTCCGAATGTCCACTTGCATTTTCTACAGAAAGAGTGTTCAGAACTGCGCAATCAAAAGTATGGTTTAACTCTGTTAGCTGAATGCACATATCAGAAATAAGTTTCACACAATGCTGCTGTGTAGTTTTTATTTGAAGATATTATTTTTCCCAATATAGGCCTCTTAGAGCTCAGAATGTCCAATTGCAGTTTCTACAGAAAGAGTGTTTCAGAACGGCTCAATCGAAAGTAAGGTTCAACTCTGTTAGTTGAATGCACAGAACAGAAAGAAGTTTCATACAATGCTTCTGTGTAGTTTATATTTGAATATATTCCTTTTTCCACTACTACCCTTTTAGCGCTCCAAATGTCCACTTGCATTTTCTACAGAAAGAGTGTTTCAGAACGGCTCAATCAAAAGTAAGGTTCAACTCTGTTACTTGAATGCACAGAACAGAAAGAAGTTTCATACAATGCTTCTGTGTAGTTT
This sequence comes from Symphalangus syndactylus, assembly GCF_028878055.3. Taxonomy (NCBI): domain Eukaryota; kingdom Metazoa; phylum Chordata; class Mammalia; order Primates; family Hylobatidae; genus Symphalangus; species Symphalangus syndactylus. The sequence continues at coordinate 124,647,833 of NC_072436.2, read as the reverse complement.
ATATTTGAACATATTCTTTTTCCATTATTACCCACTTAGCGCTCCGAATGTCTAGTTGCATTTTCTACAGACAGAGTGTTTCAAATCTCCTCAATCAAAAGTATGGTTTAACTCTGTTAGCTGAATGCTCAGATCAGAAAGAAGTTTCACAGAATGCTTCTGTGTAGCTTATATTTGAATATATTATTTTTTCCACTACTACCCTCTTAGCGTTCCAAATGTACAGTTGCATTTTCTACAGAAAGAGTGTTCAGAACTGCTCTATCAAAAGTATGGTTTAACTCTGTTAGCTGAATGCACATATCAGAAAGAAGTTTCACAGAATGATTCTGCGTAGTTTATATTTGAAGATAGTCCTTTTTCCACTATTACCCTCTTAGCGCTCCGAATCTCCACTTTCATTTTTTACAGAAAGAGTGTTTCAGAATGGCTCAATCAAAACTAAGGTTCAACTCTTTTAGTTGAATGCACAGAACAGAAAGGAGTTCCACAGAATGCTTCTGTGTAGTATTTAGTTGAAGATATTCCTTTTTCGACTATCACCCTCTTAGCGCTCTGAATTTCCACTGGCAGTTTCTACAGAAAGAGTGTTTCAGAACGGCTCCATCAAAAGTAAGGCTCAGCTCTGTTAGTTGAATGCAGAGAACAGAAAGGAGTTTCAGAGAATGCTTCTGTGTAGTTTTTATTTGGAGATATTCCTTTTTCCACTATTACTATCTTAGCGCTACGAATGTCCACTTGCATTTTCTACCGAAAGAGAGTTTCAGAACGGCTCAATCAAAACTAAGGTTCAACACTTTTAGTTGAATGCCCATATCAGAAATAAGTTTCACAGAATGCTTCTGTGTAGTTTTTATTTGTAGATATTCTTTTTCCCAATATAGGCCTCTTAGCGCTCAGAATGTCCAATTGCATTTTCTACAGAAAGAGTGTTCCAGAACGGCTCAATCAAAAGCAAGTTTCAACTCAGTTAGTTGAATGCAGAGGACAGAAAGAAGTTTCACAGAATGCTTCTGTGTAGTTTATATTTGAGTATATTGCTTTTTCCACTATTACCCTCTTAGCGCTCCGAATGTCAACTTGCATTTTCTACAGAAAGAGTGTTCAGAACTGCGCAATCAAAAGTATGGTTTAACTCTGTTAGCTGAATGCACATATGTGAAATAAGTTTCACACAATGATTCTGTGTAGTTTTTATTTGAATATATCATTTTTCCCAATATGGGCCTCTTAGGGCTCAGAATGTCCAATTGCAGTTTCTACAGAAAGAGTGTTTCAGAACGGCTAAATCAAAAGTAAGGTTCAACTCTGTTAGTTGAATGTACAGAACAGAAAGATGTTTCATACAATGCTTCTGTGTAGTTTATATTTGAACATATTCCTTTTTCCACTATTACCCAATTAGCGCTCCGAATGTCCAGTTGCATTTTCTACAGACAGAGTGTTTCAAAACTTCTCAGTCAAAAGTATGGTTTAACTGTTAGCTGAATGCTCAGATCAGAAATAAGTTTCACAGAATGCTTCTGTGTAGTTTATATTTGAATATATTCCTTTTTCCTCTACTACCCTCTTAGCGCTCCAAATGTCCAGTTGCATTTTCTACAGAAAGAGTGTTCAGAACTGCTCAATGAAAAGTATGGTTTAATTCTGTTAGCTGAATGCACAGATCAGAAAGAAGTTTCACAGAATGATTCTGTGCAGTTTATATTTGAAGATATTACTATTTCCAGTATTACCCTCTTAGAGCTCCCAATGTCCACTTGCATTTTCTACAGAAAGAGTGTTCAGAACGACTCAATCATCAGTATGGTTTTACTCTATTAGTTGAATGCACATATCAGAACTAAGTTTCACAGAATGCTTCTGTGTAGTTTTTATTTTTAGATATTCTTTTTCCCAATATAGGCCTCTTAGCGCTCAGAATGTCCAATTGCAGTTTCTACAGAAAGAGTGTTTCAGAACGGCTCCATCAAAAGTAAGGTTCAACTCAGTTAGTTGAATGCACAGAACAGAAAGAAGTTTCACAGAATGCTTCTGTGTAGTTTATATTTGAATATATTCCTTTTCCAGTATTACCGTCTTGGGGCTCTGAATATCCACTTGCATTTTCAACAGAAAGAGTGCTTCAGAACGGCTCAATCAAAAATAAGGTTCAACTCTGTTAGTTGAATGCACAGAAGAGAAAGAAGTTTCATACAATGCTTCTGTGTAGTTTATATTTGAATATATTCCTTTTTCCACTACTACCCTCTTAGCGCTCCAAATGTCCAGTTGCATTTTCTACAGAAAGAGTGTTCAGAACTGCTCAATCAAAAGTATGGTTTAACTATGTTAGCTGAATGCACAGATCAGAAAGAAGTTTCACAGAATGATTCTGTGTAGTTTATATTTGAAGATATTCCTTTTTCCACTATTACCCACTTAGTGCTCCAAATGTCCAGTAGCATTTTCTACAGAAAGAGTGTTTCAGAACTGCTCAATCAAAAGTATGGTTTAACTCTGTTAGCTGAATGCACAGATCAGAAAGAAGTTTCACAGAATGCTTCTGTGTAGTGTTTATATGAAAATATTCTTTTTACCAATATAGGCCTCTTAGCGCTCAGAATGTCCAATTGCAGTTTCTATAGAAACAGTGTTTCAGAACGGCTCAATGAAAAGTAAGGTTCACCTCTTTTAGTTGAATGCACAGAACAGAAAGAAGTTTCACAGAATGCTTCTGTGTAGTATTTAGTTGAAGATATACCTTTATTGACTATTACCCACTTAGCGCTCCGAATGTCCACTGGCAGTTTCTACACAAAGAGTGTTTCAGAACTGCTCCTTCAAAAGTAAGGCTAAACTCTGTTGGTTGAATTCAGAGAACAGAAAGGAGTTTCAGAGAATGCTTCTGTGTGGTTTTTATTTGGAGATATTCCTTTTTCCTCTATTACAATCTTAGCGCTCCGAAGGTCCACTTGCATTTTCTACACAAAGAGTGTTTCATAACTGCCCAATCAAAAGTATGGTTTAGCTCTGTTAACTGAATGCACAGATCAGAAATAAGTTTCACAGAATGCTTCTGTGTAGTTTTTATTTGAAGATTTTCTTTTTAACAATGTAGGCCTCTTAGCGCTTAGAAAGTCCAATTGCAGTTTCTACAGAAAGAGTGTTTCAGAACGGCTCAATCAAAACTAAGGTTCAACTCTGTTAGTTGAATGCACAGAACAGAAAGAAGTTTCACAGAATGCTTCTGTGTAGTTTATAATTGAATATATTCCTTTTTCCACTATTACCGTATTAGCGCTCCGAATGTCCACTTGCATTTTCTACAGAAAGAGTGTTCAGAACTGCGCAATCAAAAGTATGGTTTAACTCTGTTAGCTGAATGCACATATCAGAAATAAGTTTCACACAATGCTGCTGTGTAGTTTTTATTTGAAGATATTATTTTTCCCAATATAGGCCTCTTAGAGCTCAGAATGTCCAATTGCAGTTTCTACAGAAAGAGTGTTTCAGAACGGCTCAATCGAAAGTAAGGTTCAACTCTGTTAGTTGAATGCACAGAACAGAAAGAAGTTTCATACAATGCTTCTGTGTAGTTTATATTTGAATATATTCCTTTTTCCACTACTACCCTTTTAGCGCTCCAAATGTCCACTTGCATTTTCTACAGAAAGAGTGTTTCAGAACGGCTCAATCAAAAGTAAGGTTCAACTCTGTTACTTGAATGCACAGAACAGAAAGAAGTTTCATACAATGCTTCTGTGTAGTTTATATTTGAACATATTCTTTTTCCATTATTACCCACTTAGCGCTCCGAATGTCTAGTTGCATTTTCTACAGACAGAGTGTTTCAAATCTCCTCAATCAAAAGTATGGTTTAACTCTGTTAGCTGAATGCTCAGATCAGAAAGAAGTTTCACAGAATGCTTCTGTGTAGCTTATATTTGAATATATTATTTTTTCCACTACTACCCTCTTAGCGTTCCAAATGTACAGTTGCATTTTCTACAGAAAGAGTGTTCAGAACTGCTCTATCAAAAGTATGGTTTAACTCTGTTAGCTGAATGCACATATCAGAAAGAAGTTTCACAGAATGATTCTGCGTAGTTTATATTTGAAGATAGTCCTTTTTCCACTATTACCCTCTTAGCGCTCCGAATCTCCACTTTCATTTTTTACAGAAAGAGTGTTTCAGAATGGCTCAATCAAAACTAAGGTTCAACTCTTTTAGTTGAATGCACAGAACAGAAAGGAGTTCCACAGAATGCTTCTGTGTAGTATTTAGTTGAAGATATTCCTTTTTCGACTATCACCCTCTTAGCGCTCTGAATTTCCACTGGCAGTTTCTACAGAAAGAGTGTTTCAGAAGGGCTCCATCAAAAGTAAGGCTCAGCTCTGTTAGTTGAATGCAGAGAACAGAAAGGAGTTTCAGAGAATGCTTCTGTGTAGTTTTTATTTGGAGATATTCCTTTTTCCACTATTACTATCTTAGCGCTACGAATGTCCACTTGCATTTTCTACCGAAAGAGAGTTTCAGAACGGCTCAATCAAAACTAAGGTTCAACACTTTTAGTTGAATGCCCATATCAGAAATAAGTTTCACAGAATGCTTCTGTGTAGTTTTTATTTGTAGATATTCTTTTTCCCAATATAGGCCTCTTAGCGCTCAGAATGTCCAATTGCATTTTCTACAGAAAGAGTGTTCCAGAACGGCTCAATCAAAAGCAAGTTTCAACTCAGTTAGTTGAATGCAGAGGACAGAAAGAAGTTTCACAGAATGCTTCTGTGTAGTTTATATTTGAGTATATTGCTTTTTCCACTATTACCCTCTTAGCGCTCCGAATGTCAACTTGCATTTTCTACAGAAAGAGTGTTCAGAACTGCGCAATCAAAAGTATGGTTTAACTCTGTTAGCTGAATGCACATATGTGAAATAAGTTTCACACAATGATTCTGTGTAGTTTTTATTTGAATATATCATTTTTCCCAATATGGGCCTCTTAGGGCTCAGAATGTCCAATTGCAGTTTCTACAGAAAGAGTGTTTCAGAACGGCTAAATCAAAAGTAAGGTTCAACTCTGTTAGTTGAATGTACAGAACAGAAAGATGTTTCATACAATGCTTCTGTGTAGTTTATATTTGAACATATTCCTTTTTCCACTATTACCCAATTAGCGCTCCGAATGTCCAGTTGCATTTTCTACAGACAGAGTGTTTCAAAACTTCTCAGTCAAAAGTATGGTTTAACTGTTAGCTGAATGCTCAGATCAGAAATAAGTTTCACAGAATGCTTCTGTGTAGTTTATATTTGAATATATTCCTTTTTCCTCTACTACCCTCTTAGCGCTCCAAATGTCCAGTTGCATTTTCTACAGAAAGAGTGTTCAGAACTGCTCAATGAAAAGTATGGTTTAATTCTGTTAGCTGAATGCACAGATCAGAAAGAAGTTTCACAGAATGATTCTGTGCAGTTTATATTTGAAGATATTACTATTTCCAGTATTACCCTCTTAGAGCTCCCAATGTCCACTTGCATTTTCTACAGAAAGAGTGTTCAGAACGACTCAATCATCAGTATGGTTTTACTCTATTAGTTGAATGCACATATCAGAACTAAGTTTCACAGAATGCTTCTGTGTAGTTTTTATTTTTAGATATTCTTTTTCCCAATATAGGCCTCTTAGCGCTCAGAATGTCCAATTGCAGTTTCTACAGAAAGAGTGTTTCAGAACGGCTCCATCAAAAGTAAGGTTCAACTCAGTTAGTTGAATGCACAGAACAGAAAGAAGTTTCACAGAATGCTTCTGTGTAGTTTATATTTGAATATATTCCTTTTCCAGTATTACCGTCTTGGGGCTCTGAATATCCACTTGCATTTTCAACAGAAAGAGTGCTTCAGAACGGCTCAATCAAAAATAAGGTTCAACTCTGTTAGTTGAATGCACAGAAGAGAAAGAAGTTTCATACAATGCTTCTGTGTAGTTTATATTTGAATATATTCCTTTTTCCACTACTACCCTCTTAGCGCTCCAAATGTCCAGTTGCATTTTCTACAGAAAGAGTGTTCAGAACTGCTCAATCAAAAGTATGGTTTAACTATGTTAGCTGAATGCACAGATCAGAAAGAAGTTTCACAGAATGATTCTGTGTAGTTTATATTTGAAGATATTCCTTTTTCCACTATTACCCACTTAGTGCTCCAAATGTCCAGTAGCATTTTCTACAGAAAGAGTGTTTCAGAACTGCTCAATCAAAAGTATGGTTTAACTCTGTTAGCTGAATGCACAGATCAGAAAGAAGTTTCACAGAATGCTTCTGTGTAGTGTTTATATGAAAATATTCTTTTTACCAATATAGGCCTCTTAGCGCTCAGAATGTCCAATTGCAGTTTCTATAGAAACAGTGTTTCAGAACGGCTCAATGAAAAGTAAGGTTCACCTCTTTTAGTTGAATGCACAGAACAGAAAGAAGTTTCACAGAATGCTTCTGTGTAGTATTTAGTTGAAGATATACCTTTATTGACTATTACCCACTTAGCGCTCCGAATGTCCACTGGCAGTTTCTACACAAAGAGTGTTTCAGAACTGCTCCTTCAAAAGTAAGGCTAAACTCTGTTGGTTGAATTCAGAGAACAGAAAGGAGTTTCAGAGAATGCTTCTGTGTGGTTTTTATTTGGAGATATTCCTTTTTCCTCTATTACAATCTTAGCGCTCCGAAGGTCCACTTGCATTTTCTACACAAAGAGTGTTTCATAACTGCCCAATCAAAAGTATGGTTTAGCTCTGTTAACTGAATGCACAGATCAGAAATAAGTTTCACAGAATGCTTCTGTGTAGTTTTTATTTGAAGATTTTCTTTTTAACAATGTAGGCCTCTTAGCGCTTAGAAAGTCCAATTGCAGTTTCTACAGAAAGAGTGTTTCAGAACGGCTCAATCAAAACTGAGGTTCAACTCTGTTAGTTGAATGCACAGAACAGAAAGAAGTTTCACAGAATGCTTCTGTGTAGTTTATAATTGAATATATTCCTTTTTCCACTATTACCGTATTAGCGCTCCGAATGTCCACTTGCATTTTCTACAGAAAGAGTGTTCAGAACTGCGCAATCAAAAGTATGGTTTAACTCTGTTAGCTGAATGCACATATCAGAAATAAGTTTCACACAATGCTGCTGTGTAGTTTTTATTTGAAGATATTATTTTTCCCAATATAGGCCTCTTAGAGCTCAGAATGTCCAATTGCAGTTTCTACAGAAAGAGTGTTTCAGAACGGCTCAATCGAAAGTAAGGTTCAACTCTGTTAGTTGAATGCACAGAAGAGAAAGAAGTTTCATACAATGCTTCTGTGTAGTTTATATTTGAATATATTCCTTTTTCCACTACTACCCTCTTAGCGCTCCAAATGTCCAGTTGCATTTTCTACAGAAAGAGTGTTCAGAACTGCTCAATCAAAAGTATGGTTTAACTATGTTAGCTGAATGCACAGATCAGAAAGAAGTTTCACAGAATGATTCTGTGTAGTTTATATTTGAAGATATTCCTTTTTCCACTATTACCCACTTAGTGCTCCAAATGTCCAGTAGCATTTTCTACAGAAAGAGTGTTTCAGAACTGCTCAATCAAAAGTATGGTTTAACTCTGTTAGCTGAATGCACAGATCAGAAAGAAGTTTCACAGAATGCTTCTGTGTAGTGTTTATATGAAAATATTCTTTTTACCAATATAGGCCTCTTAGCGCTCAGAATGTCCAATTGCAGTTTCTATAGAAACAGTGTTTCAGAACGGCTCAATGAAAAGTAAGGTTCACCTCTTTTAGTTGAATGCACAGAACAGAAAGAAGTTTCACAGAATGCTTCTGTGTAGTATTTAGTTGAAGATATACCTTTATTGACTATTACCCACTTAGCGCTCCGAATGTCCACTGGCAGTTTCTACACAAAGAGTGTTTCAGAACTGCTCCTTCAAAAGTAAGGCTAAACTCTGTTGGTTGAATTCAGAGAACAGAAAGGAGTTTCAGAGAATGCTTCTGTGTGGTTTTTATTTGGAGATATTCCTTTTTCCTCTATTACAATCTTAGCGCTCCGAAGGTCCACTTGCATTTTCTACACAAAGAGTGTTTCATAACTGCCCAATCAAAAGTATGGTTTAGCTCTGTTAACTGAATGCACAGATCAGAAATAAGTTTCACAGAATGCTTCTGTGTAGTTTTTATTTGAAGATTTTCTTTTTAACAATGTAGGCCTCTTAGCGCTTAGAAAGTCCAATTGCAGTTTCTACAGAAAGAGTGTTTCAGAACGGCTCAATCAAAACTAAGGTTCAACTCTGTTAGTTGAATGCACAGAACAGAAAGAAGTTTCACAGAATGCTTCTGTGTAGTTTATAATTGAATATATTCCTTTTTCCACTATTACCGTATTAGCGCTCCGAATGTCCACTTGCATTTTCTACAGAAAGAGTGTTCAGAACTGCGCAATCAAAAGTATGGTTTAACTCTGTTAGCTGAATGCACATATCAGAAATAAGTTTCACACAATGCTGCTGTGTAGTTTTTATTTGAAGATATTATTTTTCCCAATATAGGCCTCTTAGAGCTCAGAATGTCCAATTGCAGTTTCTACAGAAAGAGTGTTTCAGAACGGCTCAATCGAAAGTAAGGTTCAACTCTGTTAGTTGAATGCACAGAACAGAAAGAAGTTTCATACAATGCTTCTGTGTAGTTTATATTTGAATATATTCCTTTTTCCACTACTACCCTTTTAGCGCTCCAAATGTCCACTTGCATTTTCTACAGAAAGAGTGTTTCAGAACGGCTCAATCAAAAGTAAGGTTCAACTCTGTTACTTGAATGCACAGAACAGAAAGAAGTTTCATACAATGCTTCTGTGTAGTTTATATTTGAACATATTCTTTTTCCATTATTACCCACTTAGCGCTCCGAATGTCTAGTTGCATTTTCTACAGACAGAGTGTTTCAAATCTCCTCAATCAAAAGTATGGTTTAACTCTGTTAGCTGAATGCTCAGATCAGAAAGAAGTTTCACAGAATGCTTCTGTGTAGCTTATATTTGAATATATTATTTTTTCCACTACTACCCTCTTAGCGTTCCAAATGTACAGTTGCATTTTCTACAGAAAGAGTGTTCAGAACTGCTCTATCAAAAGTATGGTTTAACTCTGTTAGCTGAATGCACATATCAGAAAGAAGTTTCACAGAATGATTCTGCGTAGTTTATATTTGAAGATAGTCCTTTTTCCACTATTACCCTCTTAGCGCTCCGAATCTCCACTTTCATTTTTTACAGAAAGAGTGTTTCAGAATGGCTCAATCAAAACTAAGGTTCAACTCTTTTAGTTGAATGCACAGAACAGAAAGGAGTTCCACAGAATGCTTCTGTGTAGTATTTAGTTGAAGATATTCCTTTTTCGACTATCACCCTCTTAGCGCTCTGAATTTCCACTGGCAGTTTCTACAGAAAGAGTGTTTCAGAAGGGCTCCATCAAAAGTAAGGCTCAGCTCTGTTAGTTGAATGCAGAGAACAGAAAGGAGTTTCAGAGAATGCTTCTGTGTAGTTTTTATTTGGAGATATTCCTTTTTCCACTATTACTATCTTAGCGCTACGAATGTCCACTTGCATTTTCTACCGAAAGAGAGTTTCAGAACGGCTCAATCAAAACTAAGGTTCAACACTTTTAGTTGAATGCCCATATCAGAAATAAGTTTCACAGAATGCTTCTGTGTAGTTTTTATTTGTAGATATTCTTTTTCCCAATATAGGCCTCTTAGCGCTCAGAATGTCCAATTGCATTTTCTACAGAAAGAGTGTTCCAGAACGGCTCAATCAAAAGCAAGTTTCAACTCAGTTAGTTGAATGCAGAGGACAGAAAGAAGTTTCACAGAATGCTTCTGTGTAGTTTATATTTGAGTATATTGCTTTTTCCACTATTACCCTCTTAGCGCTCCGAATGTCAACTTGCATTTTCTACAGAAAGAGTGTTCAGAACTGCGCAATCAAAAGTATGGTTTAACTCTGTTAGCTGAATGCACATATGTGAAATAAGTTTCACACAATGATTCTGTGTAGTTTTTATTTGAATATATCATTTTTCCCAATATGGGCCTCTTAGGGCTCAGAATGTCCAATTGCAGTTTCTACAGAAAGAGTGTTTCAGAACGGCTAAATCAAAAGTAAGGTTCAACTCTGTTAGTTGAATGTACAGAACAGAAAGATGTTTCATACAATGCTTCTGTGTAGTTTATATTTGAACATATTCCTTTTTCCACTATTACCCAATCAGCGCTCCGAATGTCCAGTTGCATTTTCTACAGACAGAGTGTTTCAAAACTTCTCAGTCAAAAGTATGGTTTAACTGTTAGCTGAATGCTCAGATCAGAAATAAGTTTCACAGAATGCTTCTGTGTAGTTTATATTTGAATATATTCCTTTTTCCTCTACTACCCTCTTAGCGCTCCAAATGTCCAGTTGCATTTTCTACAGAAAGAGTGTTCAGAACTGCTCAATGAAAAGTATGGTTTAATTCTGTTAGCTGAATGCACAGATCAGAAAGAAGTTTCACAGAATGATTCTGTGCAGTTTATATTTGAAGATATTACTATTTCCAGTATTACCCTCTTAGAGCTCCCAATGTCCACTTGCATTTTCTACAGAAAGAGTGTTCAGAACGACTCAATCATCAGTATGGTTTTACTCTATTAGTTGAATGCACATATCAGAACTAAGTTTCACAGAATGCTTCTGTGTAGTTTTTATTTTTAGATATTCTTTTTCCCAATATAGGCCTCTTAGCGCTCAGAATGTCCAATTGCAGTTTCTACAGAAAGAGTGTTTCAGAACGGCTCCATCAAAAGTAAGGTTCAACTCAGTTAGTTGAATGCACAGAACAGAAAGAAGTTTCACAGAATGCTTCTGTGTAGTTTATATTTGAATATATTCCTTTTCCAGTATTACCGTCTTGGGGCTCTGAATATCCACTTGCATTTTCAACAGAAAGAGTGCTTCAGAACGGCTCAATCAAAAATAAGGTTCAACTCTGTTAGTTGAATGCACAGAAGAGAAAGAAGTTTCATACAATGCTTCTGTGTAGTTTATATTTGAATATATTCCTTTTTCCACTACTACCCTCTTAGCGCTCCAAATGTCCAGTTGCATTTTCTACAGAAAGAGTGTTCAGAACTGCTCAATCAAAAGTATGGTTTAACTATGTTAGCTGAATGCACAGATCAGAAAGAAGTTTCACAGAATGATTCTGTGTAGTTTATATTTGAAGATATTCCTTTTTCCACTATTACCCACTTAGTGCTCCAAATGTCCAGTAGCATTTTCTACAGAAAGAGTGTTTCAGAACTGCTCAATCAAAAGTATGGTTTAACTCTGTTAGCTGAATGCACAGATCAGAAAGAAGTTTCACAGAATGCTTCTGTGTAGTGTTTATATGAAAATATTCTTTTTACCAATATAGGCCTCTTAGCGCTCAGAATGTCCAATTGCAGTTTCTATAGAAAGAGTGTTTCAGAACGGCTGAATGAAAAGTAAGGTTCACCTCTTTTAGTTGAATGCACAGAACAGAAAGAAGTTTCACAGAATGCTTCTGTGTAGTATTTAGTTGAAGATATACCTTTATTGACTATTACCCACTTAGCGCTCCGAATGTCCACTGGCAGTTTCTACACAAAGAGTGTTTCAGAACTGCTCCTTCAAAAGTAAGGCTAAACTCTGTTGGTTGAATTCAGAGAACAGAAAGGAGTTTCAGAGAATGCTTCTGTGTGGTTTTTATTTGGAGATATTCCTTTTTCCTCTATTACAATCTTAGCGCTCCGAAGGTCCACTTGCATTTTCTACACAAAGAGTGTTTCATAACTGCCCAATCAAAAGTATGGTTTAGCTCTGTTAACTGAATGCACAGATCAGAAATAAGTTTCACAGAATGCTTCTGTGTAGTTTTTATTTGAAGATTTTCTTTTTAACAATGTAGGCCTCTTAGCGCTTAGAAAGTCCAATTGCAGTTTCTACAGAAAGAGTGTTTCAGAACGGCTCAATCAAAACTGAGGTTCAACTCTGTTAGTTGAATGCACAGAACAGAAAGAAGTTTCACAGAATGCTTCTGTGTAGTTTATAATTGAATATATTCCTTTTTCCACTATTACCGTATTAGCGCTCCGAATGTCCACTTGCATTTTCTACAGAAAGAGTGTTCAGAACTGCGCAATCAAAAGTATGGTTTAACTCTGTTAGCTGAATGCACATATCAGAAATAAGTTTCACACAATGCTGCTGTGTAGTTTTTATTTGAAGATATTATTTTTCCCAATATAGGCCTCTTAGAGCTCAGAATGTCCAATTGCAGTTTCTACAGAAAGAGTGTTTCAGAACGGCTCAATCGAAAGTAAGGTTCAACTCTGTTAGTTGAATGCACAGAAGAGAAAGAAGTTTCATACAATGCTTCTGTGTAGTTTATATTTGAATATATTCCTTTTTCCACTACTACCCTCTTAGCGCTCCAAATGTCCAGTTGCATTTTCTACAGAAAGAGTGTTCAGAACTGCTCAATCAAAAGTATGGTTTAACTATGTTAGCTGAATGCACAGATCAGAAAGAAGTTTCACAGAATGATTCTGTGTAGTTTATATTTGAAGATATTCCTTTTTCCACTATTACCCACTTAGTGCTCCAAATGTCCAGTAGCATTTTCTACAGAAAGAGTGTTTCAGAACTGCTCAATCAAAAGTATGGTTTAACTCTGTTAGCTGAATGCACAGATCAGAAAGAAGTTTCACAGAATGCTTCTGTGTAGTGTTTATATGAAAATATTCTTTTTACCAATATAGGCCTCTTAGCGCTCAGAATGTCCAATTGCAGTTTCTATAGAAAGAGTGTTTCAGAACGGCTCAATGAAAAGTAAGGTTCACCTCTTTTAGTTGAATGCACAGAACAGAAAGAAGTTTCACAGAATGCTTCTGTGTAGTATTTAGTTGAAGATATACCTTTATTGACTATTACCCACTTAGCGCTCCGAATGTCCACTGGCAGTTTCTACACAAAGAGTGTTTCAGAACTGCTCCTTCAAAAGTAAGGCTAAACTCTGTTGGTTGAATTCAGAGAACAGAAAGGAGTTTCAGAGAATGCTTCTGTGTGGTTTTTATTTGGAGATATTCCTTTTTCCTCTATTACAATCTTAGCGCTCCGAAGGTCCACTTGCATTTTCTACACAAAGAGTGTTTCATAACTGCTCAATCAAAAGTATGGTTTAGCTCTGTTAACTGAATGCACAGATCAGAAATAAGTTTCACAGAATGCTTCTGTGTAGTTTTTATTTGAAGATTTTCTTTTTAACAATGTAGGCCTCTTAGCGCTTAGAAAGTCCAATTGCAGTTTCTACAGAAAGAGTGTTTCAGAACGGCTCAATCAAAACTAAGGTTCAACTCTGTTAGTTGAATGCACAGAACAGAAAGAAGTTTCACAGAATGCTTCTGTGTAGTTTATAATTGAATATATTCCTTTTTCCACTATTACCGTATTAGCGCTCCGAATGTCCACTTGCATTTTCTACAGAAAGAGTGTTCAGAACTGCGCAATCAAAAGTATGGTTTAACTCTGTTAGCTGAATGCACATATCAGAAATAAGTTTCACACAATGCTGCTGTGTAGTTTTTATTTGAAGATATTATTTTTCCCAATATAGGCCTCTTAGAGCTCAGAATGTCCAATTGCAGTTTCTACAGAAAGAGTGTTTCAGAACGGCTCAATCGAAAGTAAGGTTCAACTCTGTTAGTTGAATGCACAGAACAGAAAGAAGTTTCATACAATGCTTCTGTGTAGTTTATATTTGAACATATTCCTTTTTCCATTATTACCCACTTAGCGCTCCGAATGTCCAGTTGCATTTTCTACAGACAGAGTGTTTCAAATCTCCTCAATCAAAAGTATGGTTTAACTCTGTTAGCTGAGTGCTCAGATCAGAAAGAAGTTTCACAGAATGCTTCTGTGTAGCTTATATTTGAATATATTCCTTTTTCCACTATTACCGTATTAGCGCTCCGAATGTCCACTTGCATTTTTACAGAAAGAGTGTTCAGAACTGCGCAATCAAAAGTATGGTTTAACTCTGTTAGCTGAATGCTCAGATCAGAAAGAAGTTTCACAGAATGCTTCTGTGTAGCTTATATTTGAATATATTCCTTTTTCCACTACTACCTTCTTAGCGCTCCAAATGTCCAGTTGCATATTCTACAGAAAGAGTGTTCAGAACTGCACTATCAAAAGTATGGTTTAACTCTGTTAGCTGAATGCACATATCAGAAAGAAGTTTCACAGAATGATTCTGTGTAGTTTATATTTGTAGATAATCTTTTTTCCACTATTACCCTCTTAGCGCTCCGAATCTCCACTTTCATTTTCTACAGAAAGAGTGTTTCAGAACGGCTCAATCAAAACTAAGCTTCAGCTCTTTTAGTTGAATGCACAGAACAGAAAGTAGTTTCACAGAATGCTTCTGTGTAGTATTTAGTTGAAGATATTCCTTTTTCGACTATTACCCTCTTAGCGCTCTGAATTTCCACTGGCAGTTTCTACACAAAGAGTGTTTCAGAACTGCTCCTTCAAAAGTAAGGCTCAGCTCTGTTAGTTGAATGCAGAGAACAGAAAGGAGTTTCAGAGAATGCTTCTGTGTAGTTTTTATTTGGAAATGTTACTTTTTCCACTATTACTATCTTAGCGCTCCGAATGTCCTCTTGCATTTTCTACAGAAAGAGTGTTTCAGAACGGCTCAATCAAAACTAAGGTTCAACACTTTTAGTTGAATGCACAGAACAGAAAGAAGTTTCACGGAATGATTCTGTGTAGTTTTTATTTGTAGATATTCTTTTTCCCAATATAGGCCTCTTAGCGCTCAGAATGTCCAATTGCATTTTCTACAGAAAGAGTGTTCCAGAACGGCTCAATCAAAAGCAAGGTTCAACTCAGTTAGTTGAATGCAGAGAACAGAAGGAAGTTTCACAGAATGCTTCTGTGTAGTTTATATTTGAGTATATTGCTTTTTCCACTATTACCCTCTTAGCGCTCCGAATGTCCACTTGCATTTTCTACAGAAAGAGTGTTCAGAACTGCGCAATCAAAAGTATGGTTTAACTCTGTTAGCTGAATGCACATATTAGAAGTAAGTTTCACACAATGCTTCTGTGTAGTTTTTATTTGAATATATTATTTTTCCCAATATAGGCCTCTTTGGGCTCATAATGTCCAATTGCGGTTTCTACAGAAAGAGTGTCAGAACGGCTCAATCAAAAGCAAGGTTCAACTCAGTTAGTTGAATGTACAGAACAGAAAGATGTTTCATACAATGCTTCTGTGTAGTTTATATTTGAACATATTCCTTTTTCCACTATTATCAACTTAGCGCTCCGAATGTCCAGTTGCATTTTCTACAGACAGAGTGTTTCAAAACTGCTCAGTCAAAAGTATGGTTTAACTCTGTTAGCTGAATGCTCAGATCAGAAAGAACTTTCACAGAATGCTTCTGTGTAGTTTATATTTGAATATATTTCTTTTTCCACTACTACCCTCTTAGCGCTCCAAATGTCCAGTTGCATTTTCTACAGAAAGAGTGTTCAGAACTGCTCAATCAAAAGTATGGTTTAATTCTGTTAGCTGAATGCACAGATCAGAAAGAAGTTTCACAGAATGATTCTGTGTAGTTTATATTTGAAGATATTACTATTTCCAGTATTACCCTCTTAGAACTCCGAATGTACACTTGCATTTTCTACAGAAAGAGTGTTCAGAACTGCTCAATCAAAAGTATGGTTTTACTCTGTTAGTTGAATGCCCATATCAGAAATAAGTTTCACAGAATGCTTCTGTGTAATTTTTATTTGAAGATATTCTTTTTCCCAATATAGGCCTCTTAGCTCTCAGAATGTCCAATTGCAGTTTCTACAGAAAGAGTGTTTCAGAACCCCTCCATCAAAAGTAAGGTTCAACTCAGTTATTTGAATGCACAGAACAGAAAGAAGTTTCACAGAATGCTTCTGTGTAGTTTATATTTGAATATATTCCTTTTCCAGTATTACCGTCTTAGCGCTCCGAATATCCACTTGCATTTTCCACAGAAAGAATGTTTCAGAACGGCTCAATCAAAAATAAGGTTCAACTCTGTTAGTTGAATGCACAGAAGTGAAAGAAGTTTCATACAATGATTCTGTGTAGTTTATATTTGAATATATTCCTTTTTCCACTACTACCCTTTTAGCGCTCCAAATGTCCACTTGCATTTTCTACAGAAAGAGTGTTCAGAACTGCTCAATCAAAAGTATGGTTTAACTCTGTTAGCTGAATGCACAGATCAGAAATAAGTTTCACAGAATGATTCTGTGTAGTTGATATTTGAAGATATTCCTTTTTCCACTATTACCCACTTAGCGCTCCAAATGTCCTGTAGCATTTTCTACGGAAAGAGTGTTTCAGAACTGCTCAATCAAAAGTATGGTTTAACTCTGTTAGCTGAATGCCCAGATCAGAAAGAAGTTTCACAGAATGCTTCTGTGTAGTGTTTATATGAAAATATTCTTTTTACCAATATAGGCCTCTTAGCGCTCAGAATGTCCAATTGCAGTTTCTATAGAAAGAGTGTTTCAGAACGGCTCAATGAAAAGTAAGGTTCACCTCTTTTAGTTGAATGCACAAAACAGGAAGAAGTTTCACAGAATGCTTCTGTGTAGTATTTAGTTGAAGATATCCCTTTATTGACTATTACACACTTAGCGCTCCGAATGTCCACTGGCAGTTTCTACACAAAGAGTGTTTCAGAACTGTTCCTTCAAAAGTAAGGCTAAACTCTGTTAGTTGAATTCAGAGAACAGAAAGGAGTTTCAGAGAATGCTTCTGTGTGGTTTTTATTTGGAGATAATCGTTTTTCCTCTATAAAAATCTTAGCGCTCCGAAGGTCCACTTGCATTTTCTACACAAAGAATGTTTCATAACTGCTCAATCAAAAGTATGGTTTAGCTCTGTTAACTGAATGCACATATCAGAAATAAGTTTCACAGAATGCTTCTGTGTAGTTTTTATTTGAAGATTTTCTTTTTAACAATGTAGGCCTCTTAGCGCTTAGAAAGTCCCATTGCAGTTTCTACAGAAAGAGTGTTTCAGAACGGCTCAATCAAAAGTAAGATTCAACTCTGTTAGTTGAATGCACAGAACAGAAAGAAGTTTCACAGAATGCTTCTGTGTAGTTTATATTAGAATATATTGCTTTTTCAACTATTACCCTCTTAGCGCTCCGAACGTCCACTTGCATTTTCTACAGAAAGAGTGTTCAGAACGGCTCAATCAAAAGTATGGTTTTACTCTGTTAGTTGAATGCACAGATCCGAAAGAAGTTTCACAGAATGCTTCTGTGTAGTTTTTATTTGTAGATATTCTTTTTCCCAATATAGGCCTTCGAGCGGTTAGAATGTCCAATTGCAATTTCTACAGAAAGAGTGTTTCACAACGGCTCCATCAAAAGTAAGGTTCAACTCAGTTAGTTGAATGCACAGAACAGAAAGAAGTTGCACAGAATGCTTCTGTGTAGTTTATAATTGAATATATTCCTTTTTCCACTGTTACCGTATTAGCGCTGCGAATGTCCACTTGCATTTTCTACAGAAAGAGTGTTCAGAACAGCGCAATCAAAAGTATGGTTTAACTCTGTTAGCTGAATGCACAGATCAGAAATAAGTTTCACACAATGCTGCCGTGTAGTTTTTATTTGAAGATATTATTTTTCCCAATATAGGCCTCTTAGATCTCAGAATGTCCAATTGCTGTTTCTACAGAAAGAGTGTTTCAGAACGGTCAATCAAAAGTAAGCTTCAACTCTGTTAGTTGAATGCACAGAACAGAAAGAAGTTTCATACAATGCTTCTGTGTAGTTTATATTGAACATATTCCTTTTTCCATTATTACCCACTTAGCGCTCCGAATGTCCAGTTGCATTTTCTACAGACAGAGTGTTTCAAATCTCCTCAATCAAAAGTATGGTTTAACTCTGTTAGCTGAATGCTCAGATCAGAAAGAAGTTTCACAGAATGCTTCTGTGTAGCTTATATTTGAATATATTCCTTTTTCCACTCCTACCCTCTTAGCGCTCCAAATGTCCAGTTGCATTTTCTACAGAAAGAGTGTTCAGAACTACTCTATCAAAAGTATGCTTTAACTCTGTTAGCTGAATGCACAGATCAGAAAGAAGTTTCACAGAATGATTCTGTGTAGTTTATATTTGAACATAATCCTTTTTCCACTATTACCCTCTTAGCGCTCCGAATCTCCACTTTCATTTTCTACAGAAAGAGTGTTTCAGAACGGCTCAATCAAAACTAAGTTTCAACTCTTTTAGTTGAATGCACAGAACAGAAAGTAGTTTCACAGAATGCTTCTGTGTAGTGTTTATATGAAAATATTCTTTTTACCAATATAGGCCTCTTAGCGCTCAGAATGTCCAATTGCAGTTTCTATAGAAAGAGTGTTTCAGAACGGCTGAATGAAAAGTAAGGTTCACCTCTTTTAGTTGAATGCACAGAACAGAAAGAAGTTTCACAGAATGCTTCTGTGTAGTATTTAGTTGAAGATATACCTTTATTGACTATTACCCACTTAGCGCTCCGAATGTCCACTGGCAGTTTCTACACAAAGAGTGTTTCAGAACTGCTCCTTCAAAAGTAAGGCTAAACTCTGTTGGTTGAATTCAGAGAACAGAAAGGAGTTTCAGAGAATGCTTCTGTGTGGTTTTTATTTGGAGATATTCCTTTTTCCTCTATTACAATCTTAGCGCTCCGAAGGTCCACTTGCATTTTCTACACAAAGAGTGTTTCATAACTGCCCAATCAAAAGTATGGTTTAGCTCTGTTAACTGAATGCACAGATCAGAAATAAGTTTCACAGAATGCTTCTGTGTAGTTTTTATTTGAAGATTTTCTTTTTAACAATGTAGGCCTCTTAGCGCTTAGAAAGTCCAATTGCAGTTTCTACAGAAAGAGTGTTTCAGAACGGCTCAATCAAAACTGAGGTTCAACTCTGTTAGTTGAATGCACAGAACAGAAAGAAGTTTCACAGAATGCTTCTGTGTAGTTTATAATTGAATATATTCCTTTTTCCACTATTACCGTATTAGCGCTCCGAATGTCCACTTGCATTTTCTACAGAAAGAGTGTTCAGAACTGCGCAATCAAAAGTATGGTTTAACTCTGTTAGCTGAATGCACATATCAGAAATAAGTTTCACACAATGCTGCTGTGTAGTTTTTATTTGAAGATATTATTTTTCCCAATATAGGCCTCTTAGAGCTCAGAATGTCCAATTGCAGTTTCTACAGAAAGAGTGTTTCAGAACGGCTCAATCGAAAGTAAGGTTCAACTCTGTTAGTTGAATGCACAGAAGAGAAAGAAGTTTCATACAATGCTTCTGTGTAGTTTATATTTGAATATATTCCTTTTTCCACTACTACCCTCTTAGCGCTCCAAATGTCCAGTTGCATTTTCTACAGAAAGAGTGTTCAGAACTGCTCAATCAAAAGTATGGTTTAACTATGTTAGCTGAATGCACAGATCAGAAAGAAGTTTCACAGAATGATTCTGTGTAGTTTATATTTGAAGATATTCCTTTTTCCACTATTACCCACTTAGTGCTCCAAATGTCCAGTAGCATTTTCTACAGAAAGAGTGTTTCAGAACTGCTCAATCAAAAGTATGGTTTAACTCTGTTAGCTGAATGCACAGATCAGAAAGAAGTTTCACAGAATGCTTCTGTGTAGTGTTTATATGAAAATATTCTTTTTACCAATATAGGCCTCTTAGCGCTCAGAATGTCCAATTGCAGTTTCTATAGAAAGAGTGTTTCAGAACGGCTCAATGAAAAGTAAGGTTCACCTCTTTTAGTTGAATGCACAGAACAGAAAGAAGTTTCACAGAATGCTTCTGTGTAGTATTTAGTTGAAGATATACCTTTATTGACAATTACCCACTTAGCGCTCCGAATGTCCACTGGCAGTTTCTACACAAAGAGTGTTTCAGAACTGCTCCTTCAAAAGTAAGGCTAAACTCTGTTGGTTGAATTCAGAGAACAGAAAGGAGTTTCAGAGAATGCTTCTGTGTGGTTTTTATTTGGAGATATTCCTTTTTCCTCTATTACAATCTTAGCGCTCCGAAGGTCCACTTGCATTTTCTACACAAAGAGTGTTTCATAACTGCTCAATCAAAAGTATGGTTTAGCTCTGTTAACTGAATGCACAGATCAGAAATAAGTTTCACAGAATGCTTCTGTGTAGTTTTTATTTGAAGATTTTCTTTTTAACAATGTAGGCCTCTTAGCGCTTAGAAAGTCCAATTGCAGTTTCTACAGAAAGAGTGTTTCAGAACGGCTCAATCAAAACTAAGGTTCAACTCTGTTAGTTGAATGCACAGAACAGAAAGAAGTTTCACAGAATGCTTCTGTGTAGTTTATAATTGAATATATTCCTTTTTCCACTATTACCGTATTAGCGCTCCGAATGTCCACTTGCATTTTCTACAGAAAGAGTGTTCAGAACTGCGCAATCAAAAGTATGGTTTAACTCTGTTAGCTGAATGCACATATCAGAAATAAGTTTCACACAATGCTGCTGTGTAGTTTTTATTTGAAGATATTATTTTTCCCAATATAGGCCTCTTAGAGCTCAGAATGTCCAATTGCAGTTTCTACAGAAAGAGTGTTTCAGAACGGCTCAATCGAAAGTAAGGTTCAACTCTGTTAGTTGAATGCACAGAACAGAAAGAAGTTTCATACAATGCTTCTGTGTAGTTTATATTTGAACATATTCCTTTTTCCATTATTACCCACTTAGCGCTCCGAATGTCCAGTTGCATTTTCTACAGACAGAGTGTTTCAAATCTCCTCAATCAAAAGTATGGTTTAACTCTGTTAGCTGAGTGCTCAGATCAGAAAGAAGTTTCACAGAATGCTTCTGTGTAGCTTATATTTGAATATATTCCTTTTTCCACTATTACCGTATTAGCGCTCCGAATGTCCACTTGCATTTTTACAGAAAGAGTGTTCAGAACTGCGCAATCAAAAGTATGGTTTAACTCTGTTAGCTGAATGCTCAGATCAGAAAGAAGTTTCACAGAATGCTTCTGTGTAGCTTATATTTGAATATATTCCTTTTTCCACTACTACCTTCTTAGCGCTCCAAATGTCCAGTTGCATATTCTACAGAAAGAGTGTTCAGAACTGCACTATCAAAAGTATGGTTTAACTCTGTTAGCTGAATGCACATATCAGAAAGAAGTTTCACAGAATGATTCTGTGTAGTTTATATTTGTAGATAATCTTTTTTCCACTATTACCCTCTTAGCGCTCCGAATCTCCACTTTCATTTTCTACAGAAAGAGTGTTTCAGAACGGCTCAATCAAAACTAAGCTTCAGCTCTTTTAGTTGAATGCACAGAACAGAAAGTAGTTTCACAGAATGCTTCTGTGTAGTATTTAGTTGAAGATATTCCTTTTTCGACTATTACCCTCTTAGCGCTCTGAATTTCCACTGGCAGTTTCTACACAAAGAGTGTTTCAGAACTGCTCCTTCAAAAGTAAGGCTCAGCTCTGTTAGTTGAATGCAGAGAACAGAAAGGAGTTTCAGAGAATGCTTCTGTGTAGTTTTTATTTGGAAATATTACTTTTTCCACTATTACTATCTTAGCGCTCCGAATGTCCTCTTGCATTTTCTACAGAAAGAGTGTTTCAGAACGGCTCAATCAAAACTAAGGTTCAACACTTTTAGTTGAATGCACAGAACAGAAAGAAGTTTCACGGAATGATTCTGTGTAGTTTTTATTTGTAGATATTCTTTTTCCCAATATAGGCCTCTTAGCGCTCAGAATGTCCAATTGCATTTTCTACAGAAAGAGTGTTCCAGAACGGCTCAATCAAAAGCAAGGTTCAACTCAGTTAGTTGAATGCAGAGAACAGAAGGAAGTTTCACAGAATGCTTCTGTGTAGTTTATATTTGAGTATATTGCTTTTTCCACTATTACCCTCTTAGCGCTCCGAATGTCCACTTGCATTTTCTACAGAAAGAGTGTTCAGAACTGCGCAATCAAAAGTATGGTTTAACTCTGTTAGCTGAATGCACATATTAGAAGTAAGTTTCACACAATGCTTCTGTGTAGTTTTTATTTGAATATATTATTTTTCCCAATATAGGCCTCTTTGGGCTCATAATGTCCAATTGCGGTTTCTACAGAAAGAGTGTCAGAACGGCTCAATCAAAAGCAAGGTTCAACTCAGTTAGTTGAATGTACAGAACAGAAAGATGTTTCATACAATGCTTCTGTGTAGTTTATATTTGAACATATTCCTTTTTCCACTATTATCAACTTAGCGCTCCGAATGTCCAGTTGCATTTTCTACAGACAGAGTGTTTCAAAACTGCTCAGTCAAAAGTATGGTTTAACTCTGTTAGCTGAATGCTCAGATCAGAAAGAACTTTCACAGAATGCTTCTGTGTAGTTTATATTTGAATATATTTCTTTTTCCACTACTACCCTCTTAGCGCTCCAAATGTCCAGTTGCATTTTCTACAGAAAGAGTGTTCAGAACTGCTCAATCAAAAGTATGGTTTAATTCTGTTAGCTGAATGCACAGATCAGAAAGAAGTTTCACAGAATGATTCTGTGTAGTTTATATTTGAAGATATTACTATTTCCAGTATTACCCTCTTAGAACTCCGAATGTACACTTGCATTTTCTACAGAAAGAGTGTTCAGAACTGCTCAATCAAAAGTATGGTTTTACTCTGTTAGTTGAATGCCCATATCAGAAATAAGTTTCACAGAATGCTTCTGTGTAATTTTTATTTGAAGATATTCTTTTTCCCAATATAGGCCTCTTAGCTCTCAGAATGTCCAATTGCAGTTTCTACAGAAAGAGTGTTTCAGAACCCCTCCATCAAAAGTAAGGTTCAACTCAGTTATTTGAATGCACAGAACAGAAAGAAGTTTCACAGAATGCTTCTGTGTAGTTTATATTTGAATATATTCCTTTTCCAGTATTACCGTCTTAGCGCTCCGAATATCCACTTGCATTTTCCACAGAAAGAATGTTTCAGAACGGCTCAATCAAAAATAAGGTTCAACTCTGTTAGTTGAATGCACAGAAGTGAAAGAAGTTTCATACAATGATTCTGTGTAGTTTATATTTGAATATATTCCTTTTTCCACTACTACCCTTTTAGCGCTCCAAATGTCCACTTGCATTTTCTACAGAAAGAGTGTTCAGAACTGCTCAATCAAAAGTATGGTTTAACTCTGTTAGCTGAATGCACAGATCAGAAATAAGTTTCACAGAATGATTCTGTGTAGTTGATATTTGAAGATATTCCTTTTTCCACTATTACCCACTTAGCGCTCCAAATGTCCTGTAGCATTTTCTACGGAAAGAGTGTTTCAGAACTGCTCAATCAAAAGTATGGTTTAACTCTGTTAGCTGAATGCCCAGATCAGAAAGAAGTTTCACAGAATGCTTCTGTGTAGTGTTTATATGAAAATATTCTTTTTACCAATATAGGCCTCTTAGCGCTCAGAATGTCCAATTGCAGTTTCTATAGAAAGAGTGTTTCAGAACGGCTCAATGAAAAGTAAGGTTCACCTCTTTTAGTTGAATGCACAAAACAGGAAGAAGTTTCACAGAATGCTTCTGTGTAGTATTTAGTTGAAGATATCCCTTTATTGACTATTACACACTTAGCGCTCCGAATGTCCACTGGCAGTTTCTACACAAAGAGTGTTTCAGAACTGTTCCTTCAAAAGTAAGGCTAAACTCTGTTAGTTGAATTCAGAGAACAGAAAGGAGTTTCAGAGAATGCTTCTGTGTGGTTTTTATTTGGAGATAATCGTTTTTCCTCTATAAAAATCTTAGCGCTCCGAAGGTCCACTTGCATTTTCTACACAAAGAATGTTTCATAACTGCTCAATCAAAAGTATGGTTTAGCTCTGTTAACTGAATGCACATATCAGAAATAAGTTTCACAGAATGCTTCTGTGTAGTTTTTATTTGAAGATTTTCTTTTTAACAATGTAGGCCTCTTAGCGCTTAGAAAGTCCCATTGCAGTTTCTACAGAAAGAGTGTTTCAGAACGGCTCAATCAAAAGTAAGATTCAACTCTGTTAGTTGAATGCACAGAACAGAAAGAAGTTTCACAGAATGCTTCTGTGTAGTTTATATTAGAATATATTGCTTTTTCAACTATTACCCTCTTAGCGCTCCGAACGTCCACTTGCATTTTCTACAGAAAGAGTGTTCAGAACGGCTCAATCAAAAGTATGGTTTTACTCTGTTAGTTGAATGCACAGATCCGAAAGAAGTTTCACAGAATGCTTCTGTGTAGTTTTTATTTGTAGATATTCTTTTTCCCAATATAGGCCTTCGAGCGGTTAGAATGTCCAATTGCAATTTCTACAGAAAGAGTGTTTCACAACGGCTCCATCAAAAGTAAGGTTCAACTCAGTTAGTTGAATGCACAGAACAGAAAGAAGTTGCACAGAATGCTTCTGTGTAGTTTATAATTGAATATATTCCTTTTTCCACTGTTACCGTATTAGCGCTGCGAATGTCCACTTGCATTTTCTACAGAAAGAGTGTTCAGAACAGCGCAATCAAAAGTATGGTTTAACTCTGTTAGCTGAATGCACAGATCAGAAATAAGTTTCACACAATGCTGCCGTGTAGTTTTTATTTGAAGATATTATTTTTCCCAATATAGGCCTCTTAGATCTCAGAATGTCCAATTGCTGTTTCTACAGAAAGAGTGTTTCAGAACGGTCAATCAAAAGTAAGCTTCAACTCTGTTAGTTGAATGCACAGAACAGAAAGAAGTTTCATACAATGCTTCTGTGTAGTTTATATTGAACATATTCCTTTTTCCATTATTACCCACTTAGCGCTCCGAATGTCCAGTTGCATTTTCTACAGACAGAGTGTTTCAAATCTCCTCAATCAAAAGTATGGTTTAACTCTGTTAGCTGAATGCTCAGATCAGAAAGAAGTTTCACAGAATGCTTCTGTGTAGCTTATATTTGAATATATTCCTTTTTCCACTCCTACCCTCTTAGCGCTCCAAATGTCCAGTTGCATTTTCTACAGAAAGAGTGTTCAGAACTACTCTATCAAAAGTATGCTTTAACTCTGTTAGCTGAATGCACAGATCAGAAAGAAGTTTCACAGAATGATTCTGTGTAGTTTATATTTGAACATAATCCTTTTTCCACTATTACCCTCTTAGCGCTCCGAATCTCCACTTTCATTTTCTACAGAAAGAGTGTTTCAGAACGGCTCAATCAAAACTAAGTTTCAACTCTTTTAGTTGAATGCACAGAACAGAAAGTAGTTTCACAGAATGCTTCTGTGAAGTGTTTAGTTGAAGATATTCCTTTTTCGACTATTACCGTATTAGCGCTCCGAATGTCCACTGGAACTTCCTACGCAAAGAGTGTTTCAGAACTGCTCCTTCAAAACTGAGACTCAGCTCTGTTAGTTGAATGCAGAGAACAGAAAGGAGTTTCAGAGAATGCTTCTGTGTAGTTTTTATTTGGAGATATTCCTTTTTCCACTATTACAATCTTAGCGCTCCGAATGTCCACTTGCATTTTCTACAGAAAGAGTGTTTCAGAAC
The DNA here is from genome assembly GCF_028878055.3 of Symphalangus syndactylus. NCBI lineage: Eukaryota > Metazoa > Chordata > Mammalia > Primates > Hylobatidae > Symphalangus > Symphalangus syndactylus. The sequence continues at coordinate 124,622,162 of NC_072436.2, read as the reverse complement.
GGCTCAATCAAAACTAAGGTTCAACACTTTTAGTTGAATGCACAGAACAGAAAGAAGTTTCACAGAATGCTTCTGTGTAGTTTTTATTTGTAGATATTCTTTTTCCCAATATAGGCCTCTTAGCGCTCAGAATGTCCAATTGCATTTTCTACAGAAAGAGTGTTTCAGAACGGCTGAATCAAAAGCAAGGTTCAACTCAGTTATTTGAATGCAGAGAACAGAAAGAAGTTTCACAGAATGCTTCTCTGTAGTTTACATTTGGATATATTGCTTTTTCCACTATTACCCTCTTAGCGCTCGGAATGTCCACTTGCATTTTCTACAGAAAGAGTATTCAGAACTGTGCAATCAAAAGTATGGTTTAACTCTGTTAGCTGAATGCACATATCACAAATAAGTTTCACACAATGCTTCTGTGTAATTTTTATTTGAATATATTATTTTTCACAATATAGGCCTCTTAGCGCTCAGAATGTCCAATTACAGTTTCTACAGAAAGAGTGTTTAAGAACGGCTCAATCAAAAGTAAGGTTCAACTCTGTTAGTTGAATGTACAGAAGAGAAAGATGTTTCATACAATGCTTCTGTGTAGTTTATATTTGAACATATTCCTTTTTCCACTATTACCCACTTAGCACTCCGAATGTCCAGTTGCATTTTCTACAGACAGAGTGTTTCAAAACTTCTCAGTCAATAGTATGGTTTAACTCTGTTAGCTGAATGCTCAGATCAGAAAGAAGTTTCACAGAATGCTTCTGTGTAGTTTATATTTGATTATATTCCTTTTTCCACTACTACCCTCTTAGCGCTCCAAATGTCCAGTTGCATTTTCTACAGAAAGAGTGTTTCAGAACGGCTCAATCAAAAGTAAGGTTCAACTCTCTTAGTTGAGTGCACAGAACAGAAAGAATTTTCACAGAATGCTTCTGTGTAATTTTTATTTGAAGATATTCTTTTTCCCAATATAGGCCTCTTAGCTCTCAGAATGTCCAATTGCAGTTTCTACAGAAAGAGTGTTTCAGAACCCCTCCATCAAAAGTAAGGTTCAACTCAGTTATTTGAATGCACAGAACAGAAAGAAGTTTCACAGAATGCTTATGTGTTGTTTATATTTGAATATATTCCTTTTCCAGTATTACCGTCTTAGCGCTCCGAATATCCACTTGCATTTTCTACAGAAAGAATGTTTCAGAACGGCTCAATCAAAAATAAGGTTCAACTCTGTTAGTTGAATGCACAGAAGTGAAAGAAGTTTCATACAATGCTTCTGTGTAGTTTATATTTGAATATATTCCTTTTTCCACTACTACCCTTTTAGCGCTCCAAATGTCCACTTGCATTTTCTACAGAAAGAGTGTTTCAGAACGGCTCAATCAAAAGTAAGGTTCAACTCTGTTACTTGAATGCACAGAACAGAAAGAAGTTTCATACAATGCTTCTGTGTAGTTTATATTTGAACATATTCTTTTTCCATTATTACCCACTTAGCGCTCCGAATGTCTAGTTGCATTTTCTACAGACAGAGTGTTTCAAATCTCCTCAATCAAAAGTATGGTTTAACTCTGTTAGCTGAATGCTCAGATCAGAAAGAAGTTTCACAGAATGCTTCTGTGTAGCTTATATTTGAATATATTATTTTTTCCACTACTACCCTCTTAGCGTTCCAAATGTACAGTTGCATTTTCTACAGAAAGAGTGTTCAGAACTGCTCTATCAAAAGTATGGTTTAACTCTGTTAGCTGAATGCACATATCAGAAAGAAGTTTCACAGAATGATTCTGTGTAGTTTATATTTGAAGATAGTCCTTTTTCCACTATTACCCTCTTAGCGCTCCGAATCTCCACTTTCATTTTTTACAGAAAGAGTGTTTCAGAATGGCTCAACCAAATCTAAGGTTCAACTCTTTTAGTTGAATGCACAGAACAGAAAGGAGTTCCACAGAATGCTTCTGTGTAGTATTTAGTTGAAGATATTCCTTTTTCGACTATCACCCTCTTAGCGCTCTGAATTTCCACTGGCAGTTTCTACAGAAAGAGTGTTTCAGAACGGCTCCATCAAAAGTAAGGCTCAGCTCTGTTAGTTGAATGCAGAGAACAGAAAGGAGTTTCAGAGAATGCTTCTGTGTAGTTTTTATTTGGAGATATTCCTTTTTCCACTATTACTATCTTAGCGCTACGAATGTCCACTTGCATTTTCTACCGAAATAGAGTTTCAGAACGGCTCAATAAAAACTAAGGTTCAACACTTTTAGTTGAATGCCCATATCAGAAATAAGTTTCACAGAATGCTTCTGTGTAGTTTTTATTTGTAGATATTCTTTTTCCCAATATAGGCCTCTTAGCGCTCAGAATGTCCAATTGCATTTTCTACAGAAAGAGTGTTCCAGAACGGCTCAATCAAAAGCAAGTTTCAACTCAGTTAGTTGAATGCAGAGGACAGAAAGAAGTTTCACAGAATGCTTCTGTGTAGTTTATATTTGAGTATATTGCTTTTTCCACTATTACCCTCTTAGCGCTCCGAATGTCAACTTGCATTTTCTACAGAAAGAGTGTTCAGAACTGCGCAATCAAAAGTATGGTTTAACTCTGTTAGCTGAATGCACATATGTGAAATAAGTTTCACACAATGATTCTGTGTAGTTTTTATTTGAATATATCATTTTTCCCAATATGGGCCTCTTAGGGCTCAGAATGTCCAATTGCAGTTTCTACAGAAAGAGTGTTTCAGAACGGCTAAATCAAAAGTAAGGTTCAACTCTGTTAGTTGAATGTACAGAACAGAAAGATGTTTCATACAATGCTTCTGTGTAGTTTATATTTGAACATATTCCTTTTTCCACTATTACCCAATTAGCGCTCCGAATGTCCAGTTGCATTTTCTACAGACAGAGTGTTTCAAAACTTCTCAGTCAAAAGTATGGTTTAACTGTTAGCTGAATGCTCAGATCAGAAATAAGTTTCACAGAATGCTTCTGTGTAGTTTATATTTGAATATATTCCTTTTTCCTCTACTACCCTCTTAGTGCTCCAAATGTCCAGTTGCATTTTCTACAGAAAGAGTGTTCAGAACTGCTCAATGAAAAGTATGTTTTAATTCTGTTAGCTGAATGCACAGATCAGAAAGAAGTTTCACAGAATGATTCTGTGCAGTTTATATTTGAAGATATTACTATTTCCAGTATTACCCTCTTAGAGCTCCCAATGTCCACTTGCATTTTCTACAGAAAGAGTGTTCAGAACGACTCAATCATCAGTATGGTTTTACTCTATTAGTTGAATGCACGTATCAGAACTAAGTTTCACAGAATGCTTCTGTGTAATTTTTATTTTTAGATATTCTTTTTCCCAATATAGGCCTCTTAGCGCTCAGAATGTCCAATTGCAGTTTCTACAGAAAGAGTGTTTCAGAACGGCTCCATCAAAAGTAAGGTTCAACTCAGTTAGTTGAATGCACAGAACAGAAAGAAGTTTCACAGAATGCTTCTGTGTAGTTTATATTTGAATATATTCCTTTTCCAGTATTACCGTCTTGGGGCTCTGAATATCCACTTGCATTTTCAACAGAAAGAGTGCTTCAGAACGGCTCAATCAAAAATAAGGTTCAACTCTGTTAGTTGAATGCACAGAAGAGAAAGAAGTTTCATACAATGCTTCTGTGTAGTTTATATTTGAATATATTCCTTTTTCCACTACTACCCTCTTAGCGCTCCAAATGTCCAGTTGCATTTTCTACAGAAAGAGTGTTCAGAACTGCTCAATCAAAAGTATGGTTTAACTATGTTAGCTGAATGCACAGATCAGAAAGAAGTTTCACAGAATGATTCTGTGTAGTTTATATTTGAAGATATTCCTTTTTCCACTATTACCCACTTAGTGCTCCAAATGTCCAGTAGCATTTTCTACAGAAAGAGTGTTTCAGAACTGCTCAATCAAAAGTATGGTTTAACTCTGTTAGCTGAATGCACAGATCAGAAAGAAGTTTCACAGAATGCTTCTGTGTAGTGTTTATATGAAAATATTCTTTTTACCAATATAGGCCTCTTAGCGCTCAGAATGTCCAATTGCAGTTTCTATAGAAAGAGTGTTTCAGAACGGCTCAATGAAAAGTAAGGTTCACCTCTTTTAGTTGAATGCACAGAACAGAAAGAAGTTTCACAGAATGCTTCTGTGTAGTATTTAGTTGAAGATATACCTTTATTGACTATTACCCACTTAGCGCTCCGAATGTCCACTGGCAGTTTCTACACAAAGAGTGTTTCAGAACTGCTCCTTCAAAAGTAAGGCTAAACTCTGTTGGTTGAATTCAGAGAACAGAAAGGAGTTTCAGAGAATGCTTCTGTGTGGTTTTTATTTGGAGATAATCGTTTTTCCTCTATTACAATCTTAGCGCTCCGAAGGTCCACTTGTATTTTCTACACAAAGAGTGTTTCATAACTGCTCAATCAAAAGTATGGTTTAGCTCTGTTAACTGAATGCACATATCAGAAATAAGTTTCACAGAATGCTTCTGTGTAGTTTATATTTGAATATATTCCTTTTTCCTCTACTACCCTCTTAGTGCTCCAAATGTCCAGTTGCATTTTCTACAGAAAGAGTGTTCAGAACTGCTCAATGAAAAGTATGTTTTAATTCTGTTAGCTGAATGCACAGATCAGAAAGAAGTTTCACAGAATGATTCTGTGCAGTTTATATTTGAAGATATTACTATTTCCAGTATTACCCTCTTAGAGCTCCCAATGTCCACTTGCATTTTCTACAGAAAGAGTGTTCAGAACGACTCAATCATCAGTATGGTTTTACTCTATTAGTTGAATGCACGTATCAGAACTAAGTTTCACAGAATGCTTCTGTGTAATTTTTATTTTTAGATATTCTTTTTCCCAATATAGGCCTCTTAGCGCTCAGAATGTCCAATTGCAGTTTCTACAGAAAGAGTGTTTCAGAACGGCTCCATCAAAAGTAAGGTTCAACTCAGTTAGTTGAATGCACAGAACAGAAAGAAGTTTCACAGAATGCTTCTGTGTAGTTTATATTTGAATATATTCCTTTTCCAGTATTACCGTCTTGGGGCTCTGAATATCCACTTGCATTTTCAACAGAAAGAGTGCTTCAGAACGGCTCAATCAAAAATAAGGTTCAACTCTGTTAGTTGAATGCACAGAAGAGAAAGAAGTTTCATACAATGCTTCTGTGTAGTTTATATTTGAATATATTCCTTTTTCCACTACTACCCTCTTAGCGCTCCAAATGTCCAGTTGCATTTTCTACAGAAAGAGTGTTCAGAACTGCTCAATCAAAAGTATGGTTTAACTATGTTAGCTGAAAGCACAGATCAGAAAGAAGTTTCACAGAATGATTCTGTGTAGTTTATATTTGAATATATTCCTTTTTCCACTATTACCCACTTAGTGCTCCAAATGTCCAGTAGCATTTTCTACAGAAAGAGTGTTTCAGAACTGCTCAATCAAAAGTATGGTTTAACTCTGTTAGCTGAATGCACAGATCAGAAAGAAGTTTCACAGAATGCTTCTGTGTAGTGTTTATATGAAAATATTCTTTTTACCAATATAGGCCTCTTAGCGCTCAGAATGTCCAATTGCAGTTTCTATAGAAAGAGTGTTTCAGAACGGCTGAATGAAAAGTAAGGTTCACCTCTTTTAGTTGAATGCACAGAACAGAAAGAAGTTTCACAGAATGCTTCTGTGTAGTATTTAGTTGAAGATATACCTTTATTGACTATTACCCACTTAGCGCTCCGAATGTCCACTGGCAGTTTCTACACAAAGAGTGTTTCAGAACTGCTCCTTCAAAAGTAAGGCTAAACTCTGTTGGTTGAATTCAGAGAACAGAAAGGAGTTTCAGAGAATGCTTCTGTGTGGTTTTTATTTGGAGATATTCCTTTTTCCTCTATTACAATCTTAGCGCTCCGAAGGTCCACTTGCATTTTCTACACAAAGAGTGTTTCATAACTGCCCAATCAAAAGTATGGTTTAGCTCTGTTAACTGAATGCACAGATCAGAAATAAGTTTCACAGAATGCTTCTGTGTAGTTTTTATTTGAAGATTTTCTTTTTAACAATGTAGGCCTCTTAGCGCTTAGAAAGTCCAATTGCAGTTTCTACAGAAAGAGTGTTTCAGAACGGCTCAATCAAAACTAAGGTTCAACTCTGTTAGTTGAATGCACAGAACAGAAAGAAGTTTCACAGAATGCTTCTGTGTAGTTTATAATTGAATATATTCCTTTTTCCACTATTACCGTATTAGCGCTCCGAATGTCCACTTGCATTTTCTACAGAAAGAGTGTTCAGAACTGCGCAATCAAAAGTATGGTTTAACTCTGTTAGCTGAATGCACATATCAGAAATAAGTTTCACACAATGCTGCTGTGTAGTTTTTATTTGAAGATATTATTTTTCCCAATATAGGCCTCTTAGAGCTCAGAATGTCCAATTGCAGTTTCTACAGAAAGAGTGTTTCAGAACGGCTCAATCGAAAGTAAGGTTCAACTCTGTTAGTTGAATGCACAGAAGAGAAAGAAGTTTCATACAATGCTTCTGTGTAGTTTATATTTGAATATATTCCTTTTTCCACTACTACCCTCTTAGCGCTCCAAATGTCCAGTTGCATTTTCTACAGAAAGAGTGTTCAGAACTGCTCAATCAAAAGTATGGTTTAACTCTGTTAGCTGAATGCACAGATCAGAAAGAAGTTTCACAGAATGATTCTGTGTAGTTTATATTTGAAGATATTCCTTTTTCCACTATTACCCACTTAGTGCTCCAAATGTCCAGTAGCATTTTCTACAGAAAGAGTGTTTCAGAACTGCTCAATCAAAAGTATGGTTTAACTCTGTTAGCTGAATGCACAGATCAGAAAGAAGTTTCACAGAATGCTTCTGTGTAGTGTTTATATGAAAATATTCTTTTTACCAATATAGGCCTCTTAGCGCTCAGAATGTCCAATTGCAGTTTCTATAGAAAGAGTGTTTCAGAACGGCTCAATGAAAAGTAAGGTTCACCTCTTTTAGTTGAATGCACAGAACAGAAAGAAGTTTCACAGAATGCTTCTGTGTAGTATTTAGTTGAAGATATACCTTTATTGACTATTACCCACTTAGCGCTCCGAATGTCCACTGGCAGTTTCTACACAAAGAGTGTTTCAGAACTGCTCCTTCAAAAGTAAGGCTAAACTCTGTTGGTTGAATTCAGAGAACAGAAAGGAGTTTCAGAGAATGCTTCTGTGTGGTTTTTATTTGGAGATATTCCTTTTTCCTCTATTACAATCTTAGCGCTCCGAAGGTCCACTTGCATTTTCTACACAAAGAGTGTTTCATAACTGCTCAATCAAAAGTATGGTTTAGCTCTGTTAACTGAATGCACAGATCAGAAATAAGTTTCACAGAATGCTTCTGTGTAGTTTTTATTTGAAGATTTTCTTTTTAACAATGTAGGCCTCTTAGCGCTTAGAAAGTCCAATTGCAGTTTCTACAGAAAGAGTGTTTCAGAACGGCTCAATCAAAACTAAGGTTCAACTCTGTTAGTTGAATGCACAGAACAGAAAGAAGTTTCACAGAATGCTTCTGTGTAGTTTATAATTGAATATATTCCTTTTTCCACTATTACCGTATTAGCGCTCCGAATGTCCACTTGCATTTTCTACAGAAAGAGTGTTCAGAACTGCGCAATCAAAAGTATGGTTTAACTCTGTTAGCTGAATGCACATATCAGAAATAAGTTTCACACAATGCTGCTGTGTAGTTTTTATTTGAAGATATTATTTTTCCCAATATAGGCCTCTTAGAGCTCAGAATGTCCAATTGCAGTTTCTACAGAAAGAGTGTTTCAGAACGGCTCAATCGAAAGTAAGGTTCAACTCTGTTAGTTGAATGCACAGAACAGAAAGAAGTTTCATACAATGCTTCTGTGTAGTTTATATTTGAACATATTCCTTTTTCCATTATTACCCACTTAGCGCTCCGAATGTCCAGTTGCATTTTCTACAGACAGAGTGTTTCAAATCTCCTCAATCAAAAGTATGGTTTAACTCTGTTAGCTGAGTGCTCAGATCAGAAAGAAGTTTCACAGAATGCTTCTGTGTAGCTTATATTTGAATATATTCCTTTTTCCACTATTACCGTATTAGCGCTCCGAATGTCCACTTGCATTTTTACAGAAAGAGTGTTCAGAACTGCGCAATCAAAAGTATGGTTTAACTCTGTTAGCTGAATGCTCAGATCAGAAAGAAGTTTCACAGAATGCTTCTGTGTAGCTTATATTTGAATATATTCCTTTTTCCACTACTACCTTCTTAGCGCTCCAAATGTCCAGTTGCATTTTCTACAGAAAGAGTGTTCAGAACTGCACTATCAAAAGTATGGTTTAACTCTGTTAGCTGAATGCACATATCAGAAAGAAGTTTCACAGAATGATTCTGTGTAGTTTATATTTGTAGATAATCTTTTTTCCACTATTACCCTCTTAGCGCTCCGAATCTCCACTTTCATTTTCTACAGAAAGAGTGTTTCAGAACGGCTCAATCAAAACTAAGCTTCAGCTCTTTTAGTTGAATGCACAGAACAGAAAGTAGTTTCACAGAATGCTTCTGTGTAGTATTTAGTTGAAGATATTCCTTTTTCGACTATTACCCTCTTAGCGCTCTGAATTTCCACTGGCAGTTTCTACACAAAGAGTGTTTCAGAACTGCTCCTTCAAAAGTAAGGCTCAGCTCTGTTAGTTGAATGCAGAGAACAGAAAGGAGTTTCAGAGAATGCTTCTGTGTAGTTTTTATTTGGATATATTACTTTTTCCACTATTACTATCTTAGCGCTCCGAATGTCCTCTTGCATTTTCTACAGAAAGAGTGTTTCAGAACGGCTCAATCAAAACTAAGGTTCAACACTTTTAGTTGAATGCACAGAACAGAAAGAAGTTTCACGGAATGATTCTGTGTAGTTTTTATTTGTAGATATTCTTTTTCCCAATATAGGCCTCTTAGCGCTCAGAATGTCCAATTGCATTTTCTACAGAAAGAGTGTTCCAGAACGGCTCAATCAAAAGCAAGGTTCAACTCAGTTAGTTGAATGCAGAGAACAGAAGGAAGTTTCACAGAATGCTTCTGTGTAGTTTATATTTGAGTATATTGCTTTTTCCACTATTACCCTCTTAGCGCTCCGAATGTCCACTTGCATTTTCTACAGAAAGAGTGTTCAGAACTGCGCAATCAAAAGTATGGTTTAACTCTGTTAGCTGAATGCACATATTAGAAGTAAGTTTCACACAATGCTTCTGTGTAGTTTTTATTTGAATATATTATTTTTCCCAATATAGGCCTCTTTGGGCTCATAATGTCCAATTGCGGTTTCTACAGAAAGAGTGTCAGAACGGCTCAATCAAAAGCAAGGTTCAACTCAGTTAGTTGAATGTACAGAACAGAAAGATGTTTCATACAATGCTTCTGTGTAGTTTATATTTGAACATATTCCTTTTTCCACTATTATCAACTTAGCGCTCCGAATGTCCAGTTGCATTTTCTACAGACAGAGTGTTTCAAAACTGCTCAGTCAAAAGTATGGTTTAACTCTGTTAGCTGAATGCTCAGATCAGAAAGAACTTTCACAGAATGCTTCTGTGTAGTTTATATTTGAATATATTTCTTTTTCCACTACTACCCTCTTAGCGCTCCAAATGTCCAGTTGCATTTTCTACAGAAAGAGTGTTCAGAACTGCTCAATCAAAAGTATGGTTTAATTCTGTTAGCTGAATGCACAGATCAGAAAGAAGTTTCACAGAATGATTCTGTGTAGTTTATATTTGAAGATATTACTATTTCCAGTATTACCCTCTTAGAACTCCGAATGTACACTTGCATTTTCTACAGAAAGAGTGTTCAGAACTGCTCAATCAAAAGTATGGTTTTACTCTGTTAGTTGAATGCCCATATCAGAAATAAGTTTCACAGAATGCTTCTGTGTAATTTTTATTTGAAGATATTCTTTTTCCCAATATAGGCCTCTTAGCTCTCAGAATGTCCAATTGCAGTTTCTACAGAAAGAGTGTTTCAGAACCCCTCCATCAAAAGTAAGGTTCAACTCAGTTATTTGAATGCACAGAACAGAAAGAAGTTTCACAGAATGCTTCTGTGTAGTTTATATTTGAATATATTCCTTTTCCAGTATTACCGTCTTAGCGCTCCGAATATCCACTTGCATTTTCCACAGAAAGAATGTTTCAGAACGGCTCAATCAAAAATAAGGTTCAACTCTGTTAGTTGAATGCACAGAAGTGAAAGAAGTTTCATACAATGATTCTGTGTAGTTTATATTTGAATATATTCCTTTTTCCACTACTACCCTTTTAGCGCTCCAAATGTCCACTTGCATTTTCTACAGAAAGAGTGTTCAGAACTGCTCAATCAAAAGTATGGTTTAACTCTGTTAGCTGAATGCACAGATCAGAAATAAGTTTCACAGAATGATTCTGTGTAGTTGATATTTGAAGATATTCCTTTTTCCACTATTACCCACTTAGCGCTCCAAATGTCCTGTAGCATTTTCTACAGAAAGAGTGTTTCAGAACTGCTCAATCAAAAGTATGGTTTAACTCTGTTAGCTGAATGCCCAGATCAGAAAGAAGTTTCACAGAATGCTTCTGTGTAGTGTTTATATGAAAATATTCTTTTTACCAATATAGGCCTCTTAGCGCTCAATGTCCAATTGCAGTTTCTATAGAAAGAGTGTTTCAGAACGGCTCAATGAAAAGTAAGGTTCACCTCTTTTAGTTGAATGCACAAAACAGGAAGAAGTTTCACAGAATGCTTCTGTGTAGTATTTAGTTGAAGATATCCCTTTATTGACTATTACACACTTAGCGCTCCGAATGTCCACTGGCAGTTTCTACACAAAGAGTGTTTCAGAACTGTTCCTTCAAAAGTAAGGCTAAACTCTGTTAGTTGAATTCAGAGAACAGAAAGAGTTTCAGAGAATGCTTCTGTGTGGTTTTTATTTGGAGATAATCGTTTTTCCTCTATAAAAATCTTAGCGCTCCGAAGGTCCACTTGCATTTTCTACACAAAGAATGTTTCATAACTGCTCAATCAAAAGTATGGTTTAGCTCTGTTAACTGAATGCACATATCAGAAATAAGTTTCACAGAATGCTTCTGTGTAGTTTTTATTTGAAGATATTATTTTTAACAATGTAGGCCTCTTAGCGCTTAGAAAGTCCCATTGCAGTTTCTACAGAAAGAGTGTTTCAGAACGGCTCAATCAAAAGTAAGATTCAACTCTGTTAGTTGAATGCACAGAACAGAAAGAAGTTTCACAGAATGCTTCTGTGTAGTTTATATTAGAATATATTGCTATTTCAACTATTACCCTCTTAGCGCTCCGAACGTCCACTTGCATTTTCTACAGAAAGAGTGTTCAGAACGGCTCAATCAAAAGTATGGTTTTACTCTGTTAGTTGAATGCACAGATCCGAAAGAAGTTTCACAGAATGCTTCTGTGTAGTTTTTATTTGTAGATATTCTTTTTCCCAATATAGGCCTTCGAGCGGTTAGAATGTCCAATTGCAATTTCTACAGAAAGAGTGTTTCACAACGGCTCCATCAAAAGTAAGGTTCAACTCAGTTAGTTGAATGCACAGAACAGAAAGAAGTTGCACAGAATGCTTCTGTGTAGTTTATAATTGAATATATTCCTTTTTCCACTATTACCGTATTAGCGCTGCGAATGTCCACTTGCATTTTCTACAGAAAGAGTGTTCAGAACTGCGCAATCAAAAGTATGGTTTAACTCTGTTAGCTGAATGCACAGATCAGAAATAAGTTTCACACAATGCTGCCGTGTAGTTTTTATTTGAAGATATTATTTTTCCCAATATAAGCCTCTTAGATCTCAGAATGTCCAATTGCTGTTTCTACAGAAAGAGTGTTTCAGAACGGCTCAATCAAAAGTAAGCTTCAACTCTGTTAGTTGAATGCACAGAACAGAAAGAAGTTTCATACAATGCTTCTGTGTAGTTTATATTGAACATATTCCTTTTCCATTATTACCCACTTAGCGCTCCGAATGTCCAGTTGCATTTTCTACAGACAGAGTGTTTCAAATCTCCTCACTCAAAAGTATGGTTTAACTCTGTTAGCTGAATGCTCAGATCAGAAAGAAGTTTCACAGAATGCTTCTGTGTAGCTTATATTTGAATATATTCCTTTTTCCACTCCTACCCTCTTAGCGCTCCAAATGTCCAGTTGCATTTTCTACAGAAAGAGTGTTCAGAACTACTCTATCAAAAGTATGCTTTAACTCTGTTAGCTGAATGCACATATCAGAAAGAAGTTTCACAGAATGATTCTGTGTAGTTTATATTTGAACATAATCCTTTTTCCACTATTACCCTCTTAGCGCTCCGAATCTCCACTTTCATTTTCTACAGAAAGAGTGTTTCAGAACGGCTCAATCAAAACTAAGTTTCAACTCTTTTAGTTGAATGCACAGAACAGAAAGTAGTTTCACAGAATGCTTCTGTGAAGTGTTTAGTTGAAGATATTCCTTTTTCGACTATTACCGTATTAGCGCTCCGAATGTCCCCTGGAACTTCCTACGCAAAGAGTGTTTCAGAACTGCTCCTTCAAAACTGAGACTCAGCTCTGTTAGTTGAATGCAGAGAACAGAAAGGAGTTTCAGAGAATGCTTCTGTGTAGTTTTTATTTGGAGATATTCCTTTTTCCACTATTACAATCTTAGCGCTCCGAATGTCCACTTGCATTTTCTACAGAAAGAGTGTTTCAGAACGGCTCAATCAAAACTAAGGTTCAACACTTTTAGTTGAATGCACAGAACAGAAAGAAGTTTCACAGAATGCTTCTGTGTAGTTTTTATTTGTAGATATTCTTTTTCCCAATATAGGCCTCTTAGCGCTCAGAATGTCCAATTGCATTTTCTACAGAAAGAGTGTTTCAGAACGGCTGAATCAAAAGCAAGGTTCAACTCAGTTATTTGAATGCAGAGAACAGAAAGAAGTTTCACAGAATGCTTCTGTGTAGTTTATATTTGAATATATTCCTTTTTCCACTACTACCCTCTTAGCGCTCCAAATGTCCAGTTGCATTTTCTACAGAAAGAGTGTTCAGAACTGCTCAATCAAAAGTATGGTTTAACTCTGTTAGCTGAATGCACAGATCAGAAAGAAGTTTCACAGAATGATTCTGTGTAGTTTATATTTGAAGATATTCCTTTTTCCACTGTTACCCACTTAGTGCTCCAAATGTCCAGTAGCATTTTCTACAGAAAGAGTGTTTCAGAACTGCTCAATCAAAAGTATGGTTTAACTCTGTTAGCTGAATGCACAGATCAGAAAGAAGTTTCACAGAATGCTTCTTTGTAGTGTTTATATGAAAATATTCTTTTTACCAATATAGGCCTCTTAGCGCTCAGAATGTCCAATTGCAGTTTCTATAGAAAGAGTGTTTCAGAACGGCTCAATGAAAAGTAAGGTTCACCTCTTTTAGTTGAATGCACAGAACAGAAAGAAGTTTCACAGAATGCTTCTGTGTAGTATTTAGTTGAAGATATACCTTTATTGACTATTACCCACTTAGCGCTCCGAATGTCCACTGGCAGTTTCTACACAAAGAGTGTTTCAGAACTGCTCCTTCAAAAGTAAGGCTAAACTCTGTTGGTTGAATTCAGAGAACAGAAAGGAGTTTCAGAGAATGCTTCTGTGTGGTTTTTATTTGGAGATATTCCTTTTTCCTCTATTACAATCTTAGCGCTCCGAAGGTCCACTTGCATTTTCTACACAAAGAGTGTTTCATAACTGCTCAATCAAAAGTATGGTTTAGCTCTGTTAACTGAATGCACAGATCAGAAATAAGTTTCACAGAATGCTTCTGTGTAGTTTTTATTTGAAGATTTTCTTTTTAACAATGTAGGCCTCTTAGCGCTTAGAAAGTCCAATTGCAGTTTCTACAGAAAGAGTGTTTCAGAACGGCTCAATCAAAACTAAGGTTCAACTCTGTTAGTTGAATGCACAGAACAGAAAGAAGTTTCACAGAATGCTTCTGTGTAGTTTATAATTGAATATATTCCTTTTTCCACTATTACCGTATTAGCGCTCCGAATGTCCACTTGCATTTTCTACAGAAAGAGTGTTCAGAACTGCGCAATCAAAAGTATGGTTTAACTCTGTTAGCTGAATGCACATATCAGAAATAAGTTTCACACAATGCTGCTGTGTAGTTTTTATTTGAAGATATTATTTTTCCCAATATAGGCCTCTTAGAGCTCAGAATGTCCAATTGCAGTTTCTACAGAAAGAGTGTTTCAGAACGGCTCAATCGAAAGTAAGGTTCAACTCTGTTAGTTGAATGCACAGAACAGAAAGAAGTTTCATACAATGCTTCTGTGTAGTTTATATTTGAATATATTCCTTTTTCCACTACTACCCTTTTAGCGCTCCAAATGTCCACTTGCATTTTCTACAGAAAGAGTGTTTCAGAACGGCTCAATCAAAAGTAAGGTTCAACTCTGTTACTTGAATGCACAGAACAGAAAGAAGTTTCATACAATGCTTCTGTGTAGTTTATATTTGAACATATTCTTTTTCCATTATTACCCACTTAGCGCTCCGAATGTCTAGTTGCATTTTCTACAGACAGAGTGTTTCAAATCTCCTCAATCAAAAGTATGGTTTAACTCTGTTAGCTGAATGCTCAGATCAGAAAGAAGTTTCACAGAATGCTTCTGTGTAGCTTATATTTGAATATATTATTTTTTCCACTACTACCCTCTTAGCGTTCCAAATGTACAGTTGCATTTTCTACAGAAAGAGTGTTCAGAACTGCTCTATCAAAAGTATGGTTTAACTCTGTTAGCTGAATGCACATATCAGAAAGAAGTTTCACAGAATGATTCTGCGTAGTTTATATTTGAAGATAGTCCTTTTTCCACTATTACCCTCTTAGCGCTCCGAATCTCCACTTTCATTTTTTACAGAAAGAGTGTTTCAGAATGGCTCAATCAAAACTAAGGTTCAACTCTTTTAGTTGAATGCACAGAACAGAAAGGAGTTCCACAGAATGCTTCTGTGTAGTATTTAGTTGAAGATATTCCTTTTTCGACTATCACCCTCTTAGCGCTCTGAATTTCCACTGGCAGTTTCTACAGAAAGAGTGTTTCAGAAGGGCTCCATCAAAAGTAAGGCTCAGCTCTGTTAGTTGAATGCAGAGAACAGAAAGGAGTTTCAGAGAATGCTTCTGTGTAGTTTTTATTTGGAGATATTCCTTTTTCCACTATTACTATCTTAGCGCTACGAATGTCCACTTGCATTTTCTACCGAAAGAGAGTTTCAGAACGGCTCAATCAAAACTAAGGTTCAACACTTTTAGTTGAATGCCCATATCAGAAATAAGTTTCACAGAATGCTTCTGTGTAGTTTTTATTTGTAGATATTCTTTTTCCCAATATAGGCCTCTTAGCGCTCAGAATGTCCAATTGCATTTTCTACAGAAAGAGTGTTCCAGAACGGCTCAATCAAAAGCAAGTTTCAACTCAGTTAGTTGAATGCAGAGGACAGAAAGAAGTTTCACAGAATGCTTCTGTGTAGTTTATATTTGAGTATATTGCTTTTTCCACTATTACCCTCTTAGCGCTCCGAATGTCAACTTGCATTTTCTACAGAAAGAGTGTTCAGAACTGCGCAATCAAAAGTATGGTTTAACTCTGTTAGCTGAATGCACATATGTGAAATAAGTTTCACACAATGATTCTGTGTAGTTTTTATTTGAATATATCATTTTTCCCAATATGGGCCTCTTAGGGCTCAGAATGTCCAATTGCAGTTTCTACAGAAAGAGTGTTTCAGAACGGCTAAATCAAAAGTAAGGTTCAACTCTGTTAGTTGAATGTACAGAACAGAAAGATGTTTCATACAATGCTTCTGTGTAGTTTATATTTGAACATATTCCTTTTTCCACTATTACCCAATTAGCGCTCCGAATGTCCAGTTGCATTTTCTACAGACAGAGTGTTTCAAAACTTCTCAGTCAAAAGTATGGTTTAACTGTTAGCTGAATGCTCAGATCAGAAATAAGTTTCACAGAATGCTTCTGTGTAGTTTATATTTGAATATATTCCTTTTTCCTCTACTACCCTCTTAGCGCTCCAAATGTCCAGTTGCATTTTCTACAGAAAGAGTGTTCAGAACTGCTCAATGAAAAGTATGGTTTAATTCTGTTAGCTGAATGCACAGATCAGAAAGAAGTTTCACAGAATGATTCTGTGCAGTTTATATTTGAAGATATTACTATTTCCAGTATTACCCTCTTAGAGCTCCCAATGTCCACTTGCATTTTCTACAGAAAGAGTGTTCAGAACGACTCAATCATCAGTATGGTTTTACTCTATTAGTTGAATGCACATATCAGAACTAAGTTTCACAGAATGCTTCTGTGTAGTTTTTATTTTTAGATATTCTTTTTCCCAATATAGGCCTCTTAGCGCTCAGAATGTCCAATTGCAGTTTCTACAGAAAGAGTGTTTCAGAACGGCTCCATCAAAAGTAAGGTTCAACTCAGTTAGTTGAATGCACAGAACAGAAAGAAGTTTCACAGAATGCTTCTGTGTAGTTTATATTTGAATATATTCCTTTTCCAGTATTACCGTCTTGGGGCTCTGAATATCCACTTGCATTTTCAACAGAAAGAGTGCTTCAGAACGGCTCAATCAAAAATAAGGTTCAACTCTGTTAGTTGAATGCACAGAAGAGAAAGAAGTTTCATACAATGCTTCTGTGTAGTTTATATTTGAATATATTCCTTTTTCCACTACTACTCTCTTAGCGCTCCAAATGTCCAGTTGCATTTTCTACAGAAAGAGTGTTCAGAACTGCTCAATCAAAAGTATGGTTTAACTATGTTAGCTGAATGCACAGATCAGAAAGAAGTTTCACAGAATGATTCTGTGTAGTTTATATTTGAAGATATTCCTTTTTCCACTATTACCCACTTAGTGCTCCAAATGTCCAGTAGCATTTTCTACAGAAAGAGTGTTTCAGAACTGCTCAATCAAAAGTATGGTTTAACTCTGTTAGCTGAATGCACAGATCAGAAAGAAGTTTCACAGAATGCTTCTGTGTAGTGTTTATATGAAAATATTCTTTTTACCAATATAGGCCTCTTAGCGCTCAGAATGTCCAATTGCAGTTTCTATAGAAAGAGTGTTTCAGAACGGCTCAATGAAAAGTAAGGTTCACCTCTTTTAGTTGAATGCACAGAACAGAAAGTAGTTTCACAGAATGCTTCTGTGTAGTATTTAGTTGAAGATATACCTTTATTGACTATTACCCACTTAGCGCTCCGAATGTCCACTGGCAGTTTCTACACAAAGAGTGTTTCAGAACTGCTCCTTCAAAAGTAAGGCTAAACTCTGTTGGTTGAATTCAGAGAACAGAAAGGAGTTTCAGAGAATGCTTCTGTGTGGTTTTTATTTGGAGATATTCCTTTTTCCTCTATTACAATCTTAGCGCTCCGAAGGTCCACTTGCATTTTCTACACAAAGAGTGTTTCATAACTGCTCAATCAAAAGTATGGTTTAGCTCTGTTAACTGAATGCACAGATCAGAAATAAGTTTCACAGAATGCTTCTGTGTAGTTTTTATTTGAAGATTTTCTTTTTAACAATGTAGGCCTCTTAGCGCTTAGAAAGTCCAATTGCAGTTTCTACAGAAAGAGTGTTTCAGAACGGCTCAATCAAAACTAAGGTTCAACTCTGTTAGTTGAATGCACAGAACAGAAAGAAGTTTCACAGAATGCTTCTGTGTAGTTTATAATTGAATATATTCCTTTTTCCACTATTACCGTATTAGCGCTCCGAATGTCCACTTGCATTTTCTACAGAAAGAGTGTTCAGAACTGCGCAATCAAAAGTATGGTTTAACTCTGTTAGCTGAATGCACATATCAGAAATAAGTTTCACACAATGCTGCTGTGTAGTTTTTATTTGAAGATATTATTTTTCCCAATATAGGCCTCTTAGAGCTCAGAATGTCCAATTGCAGTTTCTACAGAAAGAGTGTTTCAGAACGGCTCAATCGAAAGTAAGGTTCAACTCTGTTAGTTGAATGCACAGAACAGAAAGAAGTTTCATACAATGCTTCTGTGTAGTTTATATTTGAACATATTCCTTTTTCCATTATTACCCACTTAGCGCTCCGAATGTCCAGTTGCATTTTCTACAGACAGAGTGTTTCAAATCTCCTCAATCAAAAGTATGGTTTAACTCTGTTAGCTGAGTGCTCAGATCAGAAAGAAGTTTCACAGAATGCTTCTGTGTAGCTTATATTTGAATATATTCCTTTTTCCACTATTACCGTATTAGCGCTCCGAATGTCCACTTGCATTTTTACAGAAAGAGTGTTCAGAACTGCGCAATCAAAAGTATGGTTTAACTCTGTTAGCTGAATGCTCAGATCAGAAAGAAGTTTCACAGAATGCTTCTGTGTAGCTTATATTTGAATATATTCCTTTTTCCACTACTACCTTCTTAGCGCTCCAAATGTCCAGTTGCATTTTCTACAGAAAGAGTGTTCAGAACTGCACTATCAAAAGTATGGTTTAACTCTGTTAGCTGAATGCACATATCAGAAAGAAGTTTCACAGAATGATTCTGTGTAGTTTATATTTGTAGATAATCTTTTTTCCACTATTACCCTCTTAGCGCTCCGAATCTCCACTTTCATTTTCTACAGAAAGAGTGTTTCAGAACGGCTCAATCAAAACTAAGCTTCAGCTCTTTTAGTTGAATGCACAGAACAGAAAGTAGTTTCACAGAATGCTTCTGTGTAGTATTTAGTTGAAGATATTCCTTTTTCGACTATTACCCTCTTAGCGCTCTGAATTTCCACTGGCAGTTTCTACACAAAGAGTGTTTCAGAACTGCTCCTTCAAAAGTAAGGCTCAGCTCTGTTAGTTGAATGCAGAGAACAGAAAGGAGTTTCAGAGAATGCTTCTGTGTAGTTTTTATTTGGATATATTACTTTTTCCACTATTACTATCTTAGCGCTCCGAATGTCCTCTTGCATTTTCTACAGAAAGAGTGTTTCAGAAGGGCTCAATCAAAACTAAGGTTCAACACTTTTAGTTGAATGCACAGAACAGAAAGAAGTTTCACGGAATGATTCTGTGTAGTTTTTATTTGTAGATATTCTTTTTCCCAATATAGGCCTCTTAGCGCTCAGAATGTCCAATTGCATTTTCTACAGAAAGAGTGTTCCAGAACGGCTCAATCAAAAGCAAGGTTCAACTCAGTTAGTTGAATGCAGAGAACAGAAGGAAGTTTCACAGAATGCTTCTGTGTAGTTTATATTTGAGTATATTGCTTTTTCCACTATTACCCTCTTAGCGCTCCAAATGTCCACTTGCATTTTCTACAGAAAGAGTGTTCAGAACTGCGCAATCAAAAGTATGGTTTAACTCTGTTAGCTGAATGCACATATTAGAAGTAAGTTTCACACAATGCTTCTGTGTAGTTTTTATTTGAATATATTATTTTTCCCAATATAGGCCTCTTTGGGCTCATAATGTCCAATTGCGGTTTCTACAGAAAGAGTGTCAGAACGGCTCAATCAAAAGCAAGGTTCAACTCAGTTAGTTGAATGTACAGAACAGAAAGATGTTTCATACAATGCTTCTGTGTAGTTTATATTTGAACATATTCCTTTTTCCACTATTATCAACTTAGCGCTCCGAATGTCCAGTTGCATTTTCTACAGACAGAGTGTTTCAAAACTGCTCAGTCAAAAGTATGGTTTAACTCTGTTAGCTGAATGCTCAGATCAGAAAGAACTTTCACAGAATGCTTCTGTGTAGTTTATATTTGAATATATTTCTTTTTCCACTACTACCCTCTTAGCGCTCCAAATGTCCAGTTGCATTTTCTACAGAAAGAGTGTTCAGAACTGCTCAATCAAAAGTATGGTTTAATTCTGTTAGCTGAATGCACAGATCAGAAAGAAGTTTCACAGAATGATTCTGTGTAGTTTATATTTGAAGATATTACTATTTCCAGTATTACCCTCTTAGAACTCCGAATGTACACTTGCATTTTCTACAGAAAGAGTGTTCAGAACTGCTCAATCAAAAGTATGGTTTTACTCTGTTAGTTGAATGCCCATATCAGAAATAAGTTTCACAGAATGCTTCTGTGTAATTTTTATTTGAAGATATTCTTTTTCCCAATATAGGCCTCTTAGCTCTCAGAATGTCCAATTGCAGTTTCTACAGAAAGAGTGTTTCAGAACCCCTCCATCAAAAGTAAGGTTCAACTCAGTTATTTGAATGCACAGAACAGAAAGAAGTTTCACAGAATGCTTCTGTGTAGTTTATATTTGAATATATTCCTTTTCCAGTATTACCGTCTTAGCGCTCCGAATATCCACTTGCATTTTCCACAGAAAGAATGTTTCAGAACGGCTCAATCAAAAATAAGGTTCAACTCTGTTAGTTGAATGCACAGAAGTGAAAGAAGTTTCATACAATGATTCTGTGTAGTTTATATTTGAATATATTCCTTTTTCCACTACTACCCTTTTAGCGCTCCAAATGTCCACTTGCATTTTCTACAGAAAGAGTGTTCAGAACTGCTCAATCAAAAGTATGGTTTAACTCTGTTAGCTGAATGCACAGATCAGAAATAAGTTTCACAGAATGATTCTGTGTAGTTGATATTTGAAGATATTCCTTTTTCCACTATTACCCACTTAGCGCTCCAAATGTCCTGTAGCATTTTCTACAGAAAGAGTGTTTCAGAACTGCTCAATCAAAAGTATGGTTTAACTCTGTTAGCTGAATGCCCAGATCAGAAAGAAGTTTCACAGAATGCTTCTGTGTAGTGTTTATATGAAAATATTCTTTTTACCAATATAGGCCTCTTAGCGCTCAATGTCCAATTGCAGTTTCTATAGAAAGAGTGTTTCAGAACGGCTCAATGAAAAGTAAGGTTCACCTCTTTTAGTTGAATGCACAAAACAGGAAGAAGTTTCACAGAATGCTTCTGTGTAGTATTTAGTTGAAGATATCCCTTTATTGACTATTACACACTTAGCGCTCCGAATGTCCACTGGCAGTTTCTACACAAAGAGTGTTTCAGAACTGTTCCTTCAAAAGTAAGGCTAAACTCTGTTAGTTGAATTCAGAGAACAGAAAGAGTTTCAGAGAATGCTTCTGTGTGGTTTTTATTTGGAGATAATCGTTTTTCCTCTATAAAAATCTTAGCGCTCCGAAGGTCCACTTGCATTTTCTACACAAAGAATGTTTCATAACTGCTCAATCAAAAGTATGGTTTAGCTCTGTTAACTGAATGCACATATCAGAAATAAGTTTCACAGAATGCTTCTGTGTAGTTTTTATTTGAAGATATTATTTTTAACAATGTAGGCCTCTTAGCGCTTAGAAAGTCCCATTGCAGTTTCTACAGAAAGAGTGTTTCAGAACGGCTCAATCAAAAGTAAGATTCAACTCTGTTAGTTGAATGCACAGAACAGAAAGAAGTTTCACAGAATGCTTCTGTGTAGTTTATATTAGAATATATTGCTATTTCAACTATTACCCTCTTAGCGCTCCGAACGTCCACTTGCATTTTCTACAGAAAGAGTGTTCAGAACGGCTCAATCAAAAGTATGGTTTTACTCTGTTAGTTGAATGCACAGATCCGAAAGAAGTTTCACAGAATGCTTCTGTGTAGTTTTTATTTGTAGATATTCTTTTTCCCAATATAGGCCTTCGAGCGGTTAGAATGTCCAATTGCAATTTCTACAGAAAGAGTGTTTCACAACGGCTCCATCAAAAGTAAGGTTCAACTCAGTTAGTTGAATGCACAGAACAGAAAGAAGTTGCACAGAATGCTTCTGTGTAGTTTATAATTGAATATATTCCTTTTTCCACTATTACCGTATTAGCGCTGCGAATGTCCACTTGCATTTTCTACAGAAAGAGTGTTCAGAACTGCGCAATCAAAAGTATGGTTTAACTCTGTTAGCTGAATGCACAGATCAGAAATAAGTTTCACACAATGCTGCCGTGTAGTTTTTATTTGAAGATATTATTTTTCCCAATATAAGCCTCTTAGATCTCAGAATGTCCAATTGCTGTTTCTACAGAAAGAGTGTTTCAGAACGGCTCAATCAAAAGTAAGCTTCAACTCTGTTAGTTGAATGCACAGAACAGAAAGAAGTTTCATACAATGCTTCTGTGTAGTTTATATTGAACATATTCCTTTTCCATTATTACCCACTTAGCGCTCCGAATGTCCAGTTGCATTTTCTACAGACAGAGTGTTTCAAATCTCCTCAATCAAAAGTATGGTTTAACTCTGTTAGCTGAATGCTCAGATCAGAAAGAAGTTTCACAGAATGCTTCTGTGTAGCTTATATTTGAATATATTCCTTTTTCCACTCCTACCCTCTTAGCGCTCCAAATGTCCAGTTGCATTTTCTACAGAAAGAGTGTTCAGAACTACTCTATCAAAAGTATGCTTTAACTCTGTTAGCTGAATGCACATATCAGAAAGAAGTTTCACAGAATGATTCTGTGTAGTTTATATTTGAACATAATCCTTTTTCCACTATTACCCTCTTAGCGCTCCGAATCTCCACTTTCATTTTCTACAGAAAGAGTGTTTCAGAACGGCTCAATCAAAACTAAGTTTCAACTCTTTTAGTTGAATGCACAGAACAGAATGTAGTTTCACAGAATGCTTCTGTGAAGTGTTTAGTTGAAGATATTCCTTTTTCGACTATTACCGTATTAGCGCTCCGAATGTCCCCTGGAACTTCCTACGCAAAGAGTGTTTCAGAACTGCTCCTTCAAAACTGAGACTCAGCTCTGTTAGTTGAATGCAGAGAACAGAAAGGAGTTTCAGAGAATGCTTCTGTGTAGTTTTTATTTGGAGATATTCCTTTTTCCACTATTACAATCTTAGCGCTCCGAATGTCCACTTGCATTTTCTACAGAAAGAGTGTTTCAGAACGGCTCAATCAAAACTAAGGTTCAACACTTTTAGTTGAATGCACAGAACAGAAAGAAGTTTCACAGAATGCTTCTGTGTAGTTTTTATTTGTAGATATTCTTTTTCCCAATATAGGCCTCTTAGCGCTCAGAATGTCCAATTGCATTTTCTACAGAAAGAGTGTTTCAGAACGGCTGAATCAAAAGCAAGGTTCAACTCAGTTATTTGAATGCAGAGAACAGAAAGAAGTTTCACAGAATGCTTCTGTGTAGTTTACATTTGGATATATTGCTTTTTCCACTATTACCCTCTTAGCGCTCGGAATGTCCACTTGCATTTTCTACAGAAAGAGTATTCAGAACTGTGCAATCAAAAGTATGGTTTAACTCTGTTAGCTGAATGCACATATCACAAATAAGTTTCACACAATGCTTCTGTGTAATTTTTATTTGAATATATTATTTTTCACAATATAGGCCTCTTAGCGCTCAGAATGTCCAATTACAGTTTCTACAGAAAGAGTGTTTAAGAACGGCTCAATCAAAAGTAAGGTTCAACTCTGTTAGTTGAATGTACAGAAGAGAAAGATGTTTCATACAATGCTTCTGTGTAGTTTATATTTGAACATATTCCTTTTTCCACTATTACCCACTTAGCACTCCGAATGTCCAGTTGCATTTTCTACAGACAGAGTGTTTCAAAACTGCTCAATCAAAAGAATGGTTTAACTCTGTTAGCTGAATGCTCAGATCAGAAAGAAGTTTCACAGAATGCTTCTGTGTAGTTTATATTTGAATATATACTTTTTCCACTACTACCTTCTTAGCGCTCCAAATGTCCAGTTGCATATTCTACAGAAAGAGTGTTCAGAACTTCTCAATCAAAAGTATGGTTTAACTCTGTTAGCTGAATGCACAGATCAGAAAGAAGTTTCACAGAATGATTCTGTGTAGTTTATATTTGAAGATATTACTTTTTCCAGTATTACCCTCTTAGCGCTCCGAATGTCCCCTTGCATTTTCTACAGAAAGAGTGTTCAGAACGGCTCAATCAAAAGTATGGTTTTACTCTATTAGTTGAATGCCCATATCAGAAATAAGTTTCACAGAATGCTTCTGTGTTGTTTTTATTTGAAGATATTCTTTTTCCCAATATAGGCCTCTTAGCGCTCAGAATATCCAATTGCAGTTTCTACAGAAAGAGTGTTTCAGAACGGCTCCATCAAAAGTAAGGTTCAACTCAGTTATTTGAATGCACAGAATAGAAAGAAGTTTCACAGAATGCTTCTGTGTAGTTTATAGTTGCATATATTCTTTTTCCAGTATTACCGTCTTAGCACTCCGAATATCCACTTGCATTTTCTGCAGAAAGAGTGTTTCAGAACGGCTCAATCAAAAATAAGGTTCAACTCTGTTAGTTGAATGCACAGAACAGAAAGAAGTTTCATACAATGCTTCTGTGTAGTTTATATTTGAATATATTACTTTTTCCACTACTACCCACTTAGCGCTCCTAATATGCAGTTGCATTTTCTACAGAAAGAGTGTTCAGAACTGCTCAATCAAAAGTATGTTTTAATTCTGTTAGCTGAATGCACAGATCAGAAATAAGTTTCACAGAATGATTCTGTGTAGTTTATATTTGAAGATATTCCTTTTTCCACTATTACCCACTTAGCGCTCCAAATGTCCAGTTGCATTTTCTACAGAAAGAGTGTTTCAGAACTGCCCAATCAAAAGTATGGTTTAACTCTCTTAGCTGAATGCACAGATCAGAAAGAAGTTTCACAGAATGCTTCTGTATAGTGTTTATATGAAGATATTCTTTTAACCAATATAGGCCTCTTAGCGCTCAGAATGTCCAATTGCAGTTTCTATAGAAAGAGTGTTTCAGAACGGCTCAATGAAAAGTAAGGTTCACCTCTTTTAGTTGAATGCACAGAACAGAAAGAAGTTTCACAGAATGCTTCTGTGTAGAATTTAGTTGAAGATATCCCTTTTTTGACTATTACCCACTTAGCACTCCGAATATCCACTTCCAGTTTCTACACAAAGAGTGTTTCAGAACTGCTCCTTCAAATGTAAGGCTGAACTCTGTTAGTTGAATGCAGAGAACCAAAAGTGGTTTCAGAGAATGCTTCTGTGTAGTTTTTATTTGGAGATATTCCTTTTTCCTCTATTACAATCTTAGCGATCCGAAGGTACACTTGCATTTTCTACACAAAGAGTCTTTCATAACTGCTCAATCAAAAGTATGGTTTAGCTCTGTTAACTGAATGCACAGATCAGAAATATGTTTCACAGAATGCTTCTGTGCAGTTTTTATTTGAAGATATTCTTTTTCCCAATGTAGGCCTCTTAGCTCTCAGAATGTCCAATTGCAGTTACTACAGAAAGAGTGTTTCAGAACGGCTCAATCAAAAGTAAGTTTCAACTCTGTTAGTTGAATGCACAGAACAGAAAGGAGTTTCATACAATGCTTCTGTGTAGTTTATATTTGAACATATTCCTTTTTCCATTATTACCCACTTAGCGCTCCGAATGTCCAGTTGCATTTTCTACAGACAGAGTGTTTCAAAACTGCTCAGTCAAAAGTATGGTTTAGCTCTGTTAGCTGAATGCTCAGAACAGAAAGAAGTTTCACAGAATGATTCTGTGTAGTTTATATTTGAAGACATTCCTTTTTCCACTATTACCCTTTTAGCGCTCCGAATCTCCACTTTCATTTTCTACAGAAAGAGTGTTTCAGAACGGCTCAATCAAAACAAATGTTCAACTCTTTTAGTTGAATGCACAGAACAGAAAGTAGTTTCACAAAATGCTTCTGTGTAGTTTTTATGTGTAGATATTCTTTTTCCCAATATAGGCCTCTTAGCGATAAGAATGTCCAATTGCATTTTCTACAGAAAGAGTGTTTCAGAACGGCTCAATCAAAAGCAAGGTTTAACTCAGTTAGTTGAATGCAGAGATCAGAAAGAAGTTTCACAGAATGCTTCTGTGTAGTTTATATTTGAATATATTCCTTTTTCCACTATTACCCGCTTAGCGCTCCGAATGTCCACTTGCATTTTCTACAGAAAGAGTGTTCAGAACTGCGCAATCAAAAGTATGGTTTAACTCTGTTAGCTTAATGAACATATCAGAAATAAGTTTCACACAATGCTTCTGTGTAGTTTTTATTTGAAGATATTATTTTTCCCAATATAGGCCTCTTAGCGCTCAGAATGTCCAATTGCAGTTTCTACAGAAAGAGTGTTTCAGAAAGGCTCAATCAAAAGTAAGGTTCAACTCTGTTAGTTGAATGCACAGAACAGAAAGAAGTTTCATACAATGATTCTGTGTAGTTTATATTTGAACATATTCTTTTTTCCACTATTACCCACTTAGCGCTACGAATGTCCAGTTGCATTTTCTACAGACAGAGTGTTTCAAAACTGCTCAATCAAAAGTATGGTTTAACTCTGTTAGCTGAATGCTCAGATCAGAAAGAAGTTTCACAGAATGCTTCTGTGTAGTTTATATTTGAATATATTCCTTTTTCCACTACTACTCTCTTAGCGCTCCAAATGTCCAGTTGCATTTTCTACAGAAAGAGTGTTCAGATCTGCTCAATCAAAAGTATGGTTTAACTCTGTTAGCTGAATGCACAGATCAGAAAGAAGTTTCACAGAATGATTCTGTGTAGTTTATATTTGGAGACATTCCTTTTTCCACTATTACCCTCTTAGCGCTCCGAATCTCCACTTGCATTTTCTACAGAAAGAGTGTTTCAGAACGGCTCAATCAAAACTAAGGTTCAACTCTTTTAGTTGAACAAACAGAACAGAAAGAAGTTTCACACAATTCTTCTGTGTAGTTTTTATTTGTAGACATTCTTTTTCCCAATATAGGCCTCTTAGCCCTCAGAATGTCCAATTGCAGTTTCTACAGAAAGAGTGTTTCAGAACGGCTCAATCAAAAGTAAGGTTCAACTCTGTTAGTTGAATGCACAGAACAGAAAGAATTTTCACAGAATGCTACTGTGTAGTTTATATTTGAATATATTCCTTTTTCCACTATTACCCACTTAGCGCTCCGAATGTCCACTTGAATTTTCTACAGAAAGAGTGTTCAGAACTGCGCAATCAAAAGTATGGTTTAACTCTGTTAGCTTAATGAACATATCAGAAATAAGTTTCACACAATGCTTCTGTGTAGTTTTTATTTGAAGATATTATTTTTCCCAATATAGGCCTCTTAGCGCTCAGAATGTCCAATTGCAGTTTCTACAGAAAGAGTGTTTAAGAAAGGCTCAGTCCAAAGTAAGGTTCAACTCTGTTAGTTGAATGCACAGAACAGAAAGAAGTTTCATACAATGCTTCTGTGTAGTTTATATTTGAACATATTCTTTTTTCCACTATTACCCACTTAGCGCTACGAATGTCCAGTTGCATTTTCTACAGACAGAGTGTTTCAAAACTGCTCAATCAAAAGTATGGTTTAACTCTGTTAGCTGAATGCTCAGATCAGAAAGAAGTTTCACAGAATGCTTCTGTGTAGTTTATATTTGAATATATTCCTTTTTCCACTACTACTCTCTTAGCGCTCCAAATGTCCAGTTGCATTTTCTACAGAAAGAGTGTTCAGATCTGCTCCATCAAATGTATGGTTTAACTCTGTTAGCTGAATGCACAGATCAGAAAGAAGTTTCAGAGAATGATTCTGTGTAGTTTCTATTTGGAGACATTCCTTTTTCCACTATTAACCTCTTAGCGCTCTGAATCTCCACTTGCATTTTCTGCAGAAAGAGTGTTTCAGAACGGCTCAATCAAAACTAAGGTTCAACTCTTTTAGTTGAACAAACAGAACAGAAAGAAGTTTCACACAATTCTTCTGTGTAGTTTTTATTTGTAGACATTCTTTTTCCCAATATAGGCCTCTTAGCGCTCAGAATGTCCAATTGCAGTTTCTACAGAAAGAGTGTTCAGAACTGCGCAATCAAAAGTATGGTTTAACTCTGTTAGCTTAATGAACATATCAGAAATAAGTTTTGCACAATGCTTCTGTGTAGTTTTTATTTGAAGATATTATTTTTCCCAATATAGGCCTCTTAGCGCTCAGAGTGTCCAATTGCAGTTTCTACAGAAAGAGTGTTTCAGAAAGGCTCAATCAAAAGTAAGGTTCAACTCTGTTAGTTGAATGCACAGAACAGAAAGAAGTTTCATACAATGCTTTTGTGTAGTTTATATTTGAACATATTCTTTTTTCCACTATTACCCACTTAGCGCTACGAATGTCCAGTTCCATTTTCTACAGACAGAGGGTTTCAAAACTGCTGAATCAAAAGTATGGTTTAACTCTGTTAACTGAATGCTCAGATCAGAAAGAAGTTTCACAGAATGCTTCTGTGTAGTTTATATTTGAATATATTCCTTTTTCCACTACTACGCTCTTAGCGCTCCAAATGTACAGTTGCATTTTCTACAGAAAGAGTGTTCAGATCTGCTCAATCAAAAGTATGGTTTAACTCTGTTAGCTGAATGCACAGATCAGAAAGAAGTTTCACCGAATGATTCTGTGTAGTTTATATTTGAAGACATTCCTTTTTCCACTATTACCCTCTTAGCACTCCGAATCTCCACTTGCATTTTCTACAAAAAGAGTGTTTCATAACTGCTCAATCAAAAATATGTTTTATCTCTGTTAACTGAATTTACAGATCAGAAATAAGTTTCACAGAATGCATCTGTGTAGTTTTTATTTGAAGATATTCTTTTTCCCAATGTAGGCCTCTTAGCGCTTAGCATGTCCAATTGCAGTTTCTACAGAAAGAGTGTTTCAGAACGGCTCAATCAAAAGTAAGGTTCAACTCTGTTAGTTGAATGCACAGAACAGAAAGAATTTTCACAGAATGCTACTGTGTAGTTTATATTTGAATATATTCCTTTTTCCACTATTACCCTCTTAGCGCTCCGAATGTCCACTTGCATTTTCTACAGAAAGAGTGTTCAGAACTGCGCAATCAAAAGTATGGTTTAACTCTGTTAGCTTAATGAACATTTCAGAAATAAGTTTCACACAATGCTTCTGTGTAGTTTTTATTTGAAGATATTATTTTTCCCAATAGAGGCCTCTTAGCGCTCAGAATGTCCAATTGCAGTTTCTACAGAAAGAGTGTTTCAGAAAGGCTCAATCAAAAGTCAGGTTCAACTCTGTTAGTTGAATGCACAGAACAGAAAGAAGTTTCATACAATGCTTCTGTGTAGTTTATAGTTGAACATATTCTTTTTTCCACTATTACCCACTTAGCGCTACGAATGTCCAGTTGCATTTTCTACAGACAGAGTGTTTCAAAACTGCTCAATCAAAAGTATGGTTTAACTCTGTTAGCTGAATGCTCAGATCAGAAAGAAGTTTCACAGAATGCTTCTGTGTAGTTTATATTTGAATATATTCCTTTTTCCACTACTACTCTCTTAGCGCTCCAAATGTCCAGTTGCATTTTGTACAGAAAGAGTGTTCAGATCAGCTCAATCAAAAGTATGGTTTAACTCTGTTAGCTGAATGCACAGATCAGAAAGAAGTTTCACAGAATGATTCTGTGTAGTTTATATTTGGAGACATTCCTTTTTCCACTATTACCCTCTTAGCGCTCCGAATCTCCACTTGCATTTTCTACAGAAAGAGTGTTTCAGAACGGCTCAATCAAAACTAAGGTTCAACTCTTTTAGTTGAACAAACAGAACAGAAAGAAGTTTCACACAATTCTTCTGTGTAGTTTTTATTTGTAGACATTCTTTTTCCCAATATAGGCCTCTTAGCGCTCAGAATGTCCAATTGCAGTTTCTACAGAAAGAGTGTTTCAGAACGGCTCAATCAAAAGTAAGGTTCAACTCTGTTAGTTGAATGCACAGAACAGAAAGTAGTTTCATACAATGCTTCTGTGTAGTTTATATTTGAACATATTCTTTTTTCCACTATTACCCACTTAGCGCTACGAATGTCCAGTTGCATTTTCTACAGACAGAGTGTTTCAAAACTGCTCAATCAAAAGTATGGTTTAACTCTGTTAGCTGAATGCTCAGATCAGAAAGAAGTTTCACAGAATGCTTCTGTGTAGTTTATATTTGAATATATTCCTTTTTCCACTACTACGCTCTTAGCGCTCCAAATGTCCAGTTGCATTTTCTACAGAAAGAGTGTTCAGATCTGCTCAATCAAAAGTATGGTTTAACTCTGTTAGCTGAATGCACAGATCAGAAAGAAGTTTCACCGAATGATTCTGTGTAGTTTATATTTGAAGACATTCCTTTTTCCACTATTACCCTCTTAGCGCTCCGAATCTCCACTTGCATTTTCTACAAAAAGAGTGTTTCATAACTGCTCAATCAAAAATATGTTTTATCTCTGTTAACTGAATTTACAGATCAGAAATAAGTTTCACAGAATGCATCCGTGTAGTTTTTATTTGAAGATATTCTTTTTCCCAATGTAGGACTCTTAGCGCTTAGCATGTCCAATTGCAGTTTCTACAGAAAGAGTGTTTCAGAACGGCTCAATCAAAAGTAAGGTTCAACTCTGTTAGTTGAATGCACAGAACAGAAAGATTTTTCACAGAATGCTACTGTGTAGTTTATATTTGAATATATTCCTTTTTCCACTATTACCCTCTTAGCGCTCCGAATGTCCACTTGCATTTTCTACAGAAAGAGTGTTCAGAACTGCGCAATCAAAAGTATGGTTTAACTCTGTTAGCTTAATGAACATATCAGAAATAAGTTTCACACAATGCTTCTGTGTAGTTTTTATTTGAAGATATTATTTTTCCCAATAGAGGCCTCTTAGCGCTCAGAATGTCCAATTGCAGTTTCTACAGAAAGAGTGTTTCAGAAATTCTCAATCAAAAGTCAGGTTCAACTCTGTTAGTTGAATGCACAGAACAGAAAGTAGTTTCATACAATGCTTCTGTGTAGTTTATATTTGAACATATTCTTTTTTCCACTATTACCCACTTAGCGCTACGAATGTCCAGTTGCATTTTCTACAGACAGAGTGTTTCAAAACTGCTCAATCAAAAGTATGGTTTAACTCTGTTAGCTGAATGCTCAGATCAGAAAGAAGTTTCACAGAATGCTTCTGTGTAGTTTATATTTGAATATATTCCTTTTTCCACTACTACTCTCTTAGCGCTCCAAATGTCCAGTTGCATTTTCTACAGAAAGAGTGTTCAGATCTGCTCACTCAAAAGTATGGTTTAACTCTGTTAGCTGAATGCACAGATCAGAAAGAAGTTTCACAGAATGATTCTGTGTAGTTTATATTTGGAGACATTCCTTTTTCCACTATTACCCTCTTAGCGCTCCGAATCTCCACTTGCATTTTCTACAGAAAGAGTGTTTCAGAACGGCTCAATCAAAACTAAGGTTCAACTCTTTTAGTTGAACAAACAGAACAGAAAGAATTTTCACACAATTCTTCTGTGTAGTTTTTATTTGTAGACATTGTTTTTCCCAATATAGGCCTCTTAGCGCTCAGAATGTCCAATTGCAGTTTCTACAGAAAGAGTGTTTCACAACGGCTCAATCAAAAGTAAGGTTCAACTCTGTTAGTTGAATGCACAGAACAGAAAGAAGTTTCATACAATGCTTCTGTGTAGTTTATATTTGAACATATTCTTTTTTCCACTATTACCCACTTAGCGCTACGAATGTCCAGTTGCATTTTCTACAGACAGAGTGTTTCAAAACTGCTCAATCAAAAGTATGGTTTAACTCTGTTAGCTGAATGCTCAGATCAGAAAAAAGGTTCACAGAATGCTTCTGTGTAGTTTATATTTGAATATATTCTTTTTTCCACTACTACGCTCTTAGCGCTCCAAATGTCCAGTTGCATTTTCTACAGAAAGAGTGTTCAGATCTGCTCAATCAAAAGTATGGTTTAACTGTGTTAGCTGAATGCACAGATCAGAAAGAAGTTTCACCGAATGATTCTGTGTAGTTTATATTTGAAGACATTCCTTTTTCCACTATTACCTTCTTAGCGCTCCGAATCTCCACTTGCATTTTCTACAAAAAGAGTGTTTCATAACTGCTCAATCAAAAATATGTTTTATCTCTGTTAACTGAATTTACAGATCAGAAATAAGTTTCACAGAATGCATCCGTGTAGTTTTTATTTGAAGATATTCTTTTTCCCAATGTAGGACTCTTAGCGCTTAGCATGTCCAATTGCAGTTTCTACAGAAAGAGTGTTTCAGAACGGCTCAATCAAAAGTAAGGTTCAACTCTGTTAGTTGAATGCACAGAACAGAAAGATTTTTCACAGAATGCTACTGTGTAGTTTATATTTGAATATATTCCTTTTTCCACTATTACCCTCTTAGCGCTCCGAATGTCCACTTGCATTTTCTATAGAAAGATTGTTCAGAACTGCGCAATCAAAAGTATGGTTTAACTCTGTTAGCTTAATGAACATATCAGAAATAAGTTTCACACAATGCTTCTGTGTAGTTTTTATTTGAAGATATTATTTTTCCCAATAGAGGCCTCTTAGCGCTCAGAATGTCCAATTGCAGTTTCTACAGAAAGAGTGTTTCAGAAATTCTCAATCAAAATCAGGTTCAACTCTGTTAGTTGAATGCACAGAACAGAAAGTAGTTTCATACAATGCTTCTGTGTAGTTTATATTTGAACATATTCTTTTTTCCACTATTACCCACTTAGCGCTACGAATGTCCAGTTGCATTTTCTACAGACAGAGTGTTTCAAAACTGCTCAATCAAAAGTATGGTTTAACTCTGTTAGCTGAATGCTCAGATCAGAAAGAAGTTTCACAGAATGCTTCTGTGTAGTTTATATTTGAATATATTCCTTTTTCCACTACTACTCTCTTAGCGCTCCAAATGTCCAGTTGCATTTTCTACAGAAAGAGTGTTCAGATCTGCTCACTCAAAAGTATGGTTTAACTCTGTTAGCTGAATGCACAGATCAGAAAGAAGTTTCACAGAATGATTCTGTGTAGTTTATATTTGGAGACATTCCTTTTTCCACTATTACCCTCTTAGCGCTCCGAATCTCCACTTGCATTTTCTACAGAAAGAGTGTTTCAGAACGGCTCAATCAAAACTAAGGTTCAACTCTTTTAGTTGAACAAACAGAACAGAAAGAATTTTCACACAATTCTTCTGTGTAGTTTTTATTTGTAGACATTGTTTTTCCCAATATAGGCCTCTTAGCGCTCAGAATGTCCAATTGCAGTTTCTACAGAAAGAGTGTTTCAGAACGGCTCAATCAAAAGTAAGGTTCAACTCTGTTAGTTGAATGCACAGAACAGAAAGAAGTTTCATACAATGCTTCTGTGTAGTTTATATTTGAACATATTCTTTTTTCCACTATTACCCACTTAGCGCTACGAATGTCCAGTTGCATTTTCTACAGACAGAGTGTTTCAAAACTGCTCAATCAAAAGTATGGTTTAACTCTGTTAGCTGAATGCTCAGATCAGAAAGAAGTTTCACAGAATGCTTCTGTGTAGTTTATATTTGAATATATTCCTTTTTCCACTACTACGCTCTTAGCGCTCCAAATGTCCAGTTGCATTTTCTACAGAAAGAGTGTTCAGATCTGCTCAATCAAAAGTATGGTTTAACTCTGTTAGCTGAATGCACAGATCAGAAAGAAGTTTCACCGAATGATTCTGTGTAGTTTATATTTGAAGACATTCCTTTTTCCACTATTACCCTCTTAGCGCTCCGAATCTCCACTTGCATTCTCTACAAAAGAGTGTTTCATAACTGCTCAATCAAAAATATGTTTTATCTCTGTTAACTGAATTTACAGATCAGAAATAAGTTTCACAGAATGCATCTGTGTAGTTTTTATTTGAAGATATTCTTTTTCCCAATGTAGGCCTCTTAGCGCTTAGCATGTCCAATTGCAGTTTCTACAGAAAGAGTGTTTCAGAACGGCTCAATCAAAAGTAAGGTTCAACTCTGTTAGTTGAATGCACAGAACAGAAAGAATTTTCACAGAAAGCTTCTGTGTAGTTTATATTTGAATATATTCCTTTTTCCACTACTACGCTCTTAGCGCTCCAAATGTACAGTTGCATTTTCTACAGAAAGAGTGTTCAGATCTGCTCAATCAAAAGTATGGTTTAACTCTGTTAGCTGAATGCACAGATCAGAAAGAAGTTTCACCGAATGATTCTGTGTAGTTTATATTTGAAGACATTCCTTTTTCCACTATTACCCTCTTAGCGCTCCGAATCTCCACTTGCATTTTCTACAAAGAGAGTGTTTCATAACTGCTCAATCAAAAATATGTTTTATCTCTGTTAACTGAATTTACAGATCAGAAATAAGTTTCACAGAATGCATCTGTGTAGTTTTTATTTGAAGATATTCTTTTTCCCAATGTAGGACTCTTAGCGCTTAGCATGTCCAATTGCAGTTTCTACAGAAAGAGTGTTTCAGAACGGCTCAATCAAAAGTAAGGTTCAACTCTGTTAGTTGAATGCACAGAACAGAAAGATTTTTCACAGAATGCTACTGTGTAGTTTATATTTGAATATATTCCTTTTTCCACTATTACCCTCTTAGCGCTCCGAATGTCCACTTGCATTTTCTACAGAAAGAGTGTTCAGAACTGCGCAATCAAAAGTATGGTTTAACTCTGTTAGCTTAATGAACATATCAGAAATAAGTTTCACACAATGCTTCTGTGTAGTTTTTATTTGAAGATATTATTTTTCCCAATAGAGGCCTCTTAGCGCTCAGAATGTCCAATTGCAGTTTCTACAGAAAGAGTGTTTCAGAAATTCTCAATCAAAAGTCAGGTTCAACTCTGTTAGTTGAATGCACAGAACAGAAAGTAGTTTCATACAATGCTTCTGTGTAGTTTATATTTGAACATATTCTTTTTTCCACTATTACCCACTTAGCGCTACGAATGTCCAGTTGCATTTTCTACAGACAGAGTGTTTCAAAACTGCTCAATCAAAAGTATGGTTTAACTCTGTTAGCTGAATGCTCAGATCAGAAAGAAGTTTCACAGAATGCTTCTGTGTAGTTTATATTTGAATATATTCCTTTTTCCACTACTACTCTCTTAGCGCTCCAAATGTCCAGTTGCATTTTCTACAGAAAGAGTGTTCAGATCTGCTCACTCAAAAGTATGGTTTAACTCTGTTAGCTGAATGCACAGATCAGAAAGAAGTTTCACAGAATGATTCTGTGTAGTTTATATTTGGAGACATTCCTTTTTCCACTATTACCCTCTTAGCGCTCCGAATCTCCACTTGCATTTTCTACAGAAAGAGTGTTTCAGAACGGCTCAATCAAAACTAAGGTTCAACTCTTTTAGTTGAACAAACAGAACAGAAAGAATTTTCACACAATTCTTCTGTGTAGTTTTTATTTGTAGACATTGTTTTTCCCAATATAGGCCTCTTAGCGCTCAGAATGTCCAATTGCAGTTTCTACAGAAAGAGTGTTTCAGAACGGCTCAATCAAAAGTAAGGTTCAACTCTGTTAGTTGAATGCACAGAACAGAAAGAAGTTTCATACAATGCTTCTGTGTAGTTTATATTTGAACATATTCTTTTTTCCACTATTACCCACTTAGCGCTACGAATGTCCAGTTGCATTTTCTACAGACAGAGTGTTTCAAAACTGCTCAATCAAAAGTATGGTTTAACTCTGTTAGCTGAATGCTCAGATCAGAAAAAAGGTTCACAGAATGCTTCTGTGTAGTTTATATTTGAATATATTCTTTTTTCCACTACTACGCTCTTAGCGCTCCAAATGTCCAGTTGCATTTTCTACAGAAAGAGTGTTCAGATCTGCTCAATCAAAAGTATGGTTTAACTGTGTTAGCTGAATGCACAGATCAGAAAGAAGTTTCACCGAATGATTCTGTGTAGTTTATATTTGAAGACATTCCTTTTTCCACTATTACCCTCTTAGCGCTCCGAATCTCCACTTGCATTTTCTACAAAAAGAGTGTTTCATAACTGCTCAATCAAAAATATGTTTTATCTCTGTTAACTGAATTTACAGATCAGAAATAAGTTTCACAGAATGCATCCGTGTAGTTTTTATTTGAAGATATTCTTTTTCCCAATGTAGGACTCTTAGCGCTTAGCATGTCCAATTGCAGTTTCTACAGAAAGAGTGTTTCAGAACGGCTCAATCAAAAGTAAGGTTCAACTCTGTTAGTTGAATGCACAGAACAGAAAGATTTTTCACAGAATGCTACTGTGTAGTTTATATTTGAATATATTCCTTTTTCCACTATTACCCTCTTAGCGCTCCGAATGTCCACTTGCATTTTCTACAGAAAGAGTGTTCAGAACTGCGCAATCAAAAGTATGGTTTAACTCTGTTAG
The DNA here is from genome assembly GCF_028878055.3 of Symphalangus syndactylus. Lineage (NCBI taxonomy): Eukaryota > Metazoa > Chordata > Mammalia > Primates > Hylobatidae > Symphalangus > Symphalangus syndactylus. Next base: position 124,585,800 of record NC_072436.2, on the reverse strand, counting down.
CTTAATGAACATATCAGAAATAAGTTTCACACAATGCTTCTGTGTAGTTTTTATTTGAAGATATTATTTTTCCCAATAGAGGCCTCTTAGCGCTCAGAATGTCCAATTGCAGTTTCTACAGAAAGAGTGTTTCAGAAATTCTCAATCAAAAGTCAGGTTCAACTCTGTTAGTTGAATGCACAGAACAGAAAGTAGTTTCATACAATGCTTCTGTGTAGTTTATATTTGAACATATTCTTTTTTCCACTATTACCCACTTAGCGCTACGAATGTCCAGTTGCATTTTCTACAGACAGAGTGTTTCAAAACTGCTCAATCAAAAGTATGGTTTAACTCTGTTAGCTGAATGCTCAGATCAGAAAGAAGTTTCACAGAATGCTTCTGTGTAGTTTATATTTGAATATATTCCTTTTTCCACTACTACTCTCTTAGCGCTCCAAATGTCCAGTTGCATTTTCTACAGAAAGAGTGTTCAGATCTGCTCACTCAAAAGTATGGTTTAACTCTGTTAGCTGAATGCACAGATTAGAAAGAAGTTTCACAGAATGATTCTGTGTAGTTTATATTTGAAGACATTCCTTTTTCCACTATTACCCTCTTAGCGCTCCGAATCTCCACTTGCATTTTCTACAAAGAGAGTGTTTCATAACTGCTCAATCAAAAATATGTTTTATCTCTGTTAACTGAATTTACAGATCAGAAATAAGTTTCACAGAATGCATCTGTGTAGTTTTTATTTGAAGATATTCTTTTTCCCAATGTAGGACTCTTAGCGCTTAGCATGTCCAATTGCAGTTTCTACAGAAAGAGTGTTTCAGAACGGCTCAATCAAAAGTAAGGTTCAACTCTGTTAGTTGAATGCACAGAACAGAAAGATTTTTCACAGAATGCTACTGTGTAGTTTATATTTGAATATATTCCTTTTTCCACTATTACCCTCTTAGCGCTCCGAATGTCCACTTGCATTTTCTACAGAAAGAGTGTTCAGAACTGCGCAATCAAAAGTATGGTTTAACTCTGTTAGCTTAATGAACATATCAGAAATAAGTTTCACACAATGCTTCTGTGTAGTTTTTATTTGAAGATATTATTTTTCCCAATAGAGGCCTCTTAGCGCTCAGAATGTCCAATTGCAGTTTCTACAGAAAGAGTGTTTCAGAAATTCTCAATCAAAAGTCAGGTTCAACTCTGTTAGTTGAATGCACAGAACAGAAAGTAGTTTCATACAATGCTTCTGTGTAGTTTATATTTGAACATATTCTTTTTTCCACTATTACTCACTTAGCGCTACGAATGTCCAGTTGCATTTTCTACAGACAGAGTGTTTCAAAACTGCTCAATCAAAAGTATGGTTTAACTCTGTTAGCTGAATGCTCAGATCAGAAAGAAGTTTCACAGAATGCTTCTGTGTAGTTTATATTTGAATATATTCCTTTTTCCACTACTACTCTCTTAGCGCTCCAAATGTCCAGTTGCATTTTCTACAGAAAGAGTGTTCAGATCTGCTCACTCAAAAGTATGGTTTAACTCTGTTAGCTGAATGCACAGATCAGAAAGAAGTTTCACAGAATGATTCTGTGTAGTTTATATTTGGAGACATTCCTTTTTCCACTATTACCCTCTTAGCGCTCCGAATCTCCACTTGCATTTTCTACAGAAAGAGTGTTTCAGAACGGCTCAATCAAAACTAAGGTTCAACTCTTTTAGTTGAACAAACAGAACAGAACGAATTTTCACACAATTCTTCTGTGTAGTTTTTATTTGTAGACATTGTTTTTCCCAATATAGGCCTCTTAGCACTCAGAATGTCCAATTGCAGTTTCTACAGAAAGAGTGTTTCAGAACGGCTCAATCAAAAGTAAGGTTCAACTCTGTTAGTTGAATGCACAGAACAGAAAGAAGTTTCATACAATGCTTCTGTGTAGTTTATATTTGAACATATTCTTTTTTCCACTATTACCCACTTAGCGCTACGAATGTCCAGTTGCATTTTCTACAGACAGAGTGTTTCAAAACTGCTCAATCAAAAGTATGGTTTAACTCTGTTAACTGAATGCTCAGATCAGAAAGAAGTTTCACAGAATGCTTCTGTGTAGTTTATATTTGAATATATTCTTTTTTCCACTATTACGCTCTTAGCGCTCCAAATGTCCAGTTGCATTTTCTACAGAAAGGGTGTTCAGATCTGCTCAATCAAAAGTATGGTTTAACTCTGTTAGCTGAATGCACAGATCAGAAAGAAGTTTCACCGAATGATTCTGTGTAGTTTATATTTGAAGACATTCCTTTTTCCACTATTACCCTCTTAGCGCTCCGAATCTCCACTTGCATTTTCTACAAAAAGAGTGTTTCATAACTGCTCAATCAAAAATATGTTTTATCTCTGTTAACTGAATTTACAGATCAGAAATAAGTTTCACAGAATGCATCCGTGTAGTTTTTATTTGAAGATATTCTTTTTCCCAATGTAGGACTCTTAGCGCTTAGCATGTCCAATTGCAGTTTCTACAGAAAGAGTGTTTCAGAACGGCTCAATCAAAAGTAAGGTTCAACTCTGTTAGTTGAATGCACAGAACAGAAAGAATTTTCACAGAATGCTACTGTGTAGTTTATATTTGAATATATTCCTTTTTCCACTATTACCCTCTTAGCGCTCCGAATGTCCACTTGCATTTTCTACAGAAAGAGTGTTCAGAACTGCGCAATCAAAAGTATGGTTTAACTCTGTTAGCTTAATGAACATATCAGAAATAAGTTTCACACAATGCTTCTGTGTAGTTTTTATTTGAAGATATTATTTTTCCCAATAGAGGCCTCTTAGCGCTCAGAATGTCCAATTGCAGTTTCTACAGAAAGAGTGTTTCAGAAATTCTCAATCAAAAGTCAGGTTCAACTCTGTTAGTTGAATGCACAGAACAGAAAGAAGTTTCATACAATGCTTCTGTGTAGTTTATATTTGAACTTATTCTTTTTTCCACTATTACCCACTTAGCGCTACGAATGTCCAGTTGCATTTTCTACAGACAGAGTGTTTCAAAACTGCTCAATCAAAAGTATGGTTTAACTCTGTTAGCTGAATGCTCAGATCAGAAAGAAGTTTCACAGAATGCTTCTGTGTAGTTTATATTTGAATATATTCCTTTTTCCACTACTACTCTCTTAGCGCTCCAAATGTCCAGTTGCATTTTCTACAGAAAGAGTGTTCAGATCTGCTCAATCAAAAGTATGGTTTAACTCTGTTAGCTGAATGCACAGATCAGAAAGAAGTTTCACAGAATGATTCTGTGTAGTTTATATTTGGAGACATTCCTTTTTCCACTATTACCCTCTTAGCGCTCCGAATCTCCACTTGTATTTTCTACAGAAAGAGTGTTTCAGAACGGCTCAATCAAAACTAAGGTTCAACTCTTTTAGTTGAACAAACAGAACAGAAAGAATTTTCACACAATTCTTCTGTGTAGTTTTTAATTGTAGACATCCTTTTTCCCAATATAGGCCTCTTAGCGCTCAGAATGTCCAATTGCAGTTTCTACAGAAAGAGTGTTTCAGAACGGCTCAATCAAAAGTAAGGTTCAACTCTGTTAGTTGAATGCACAGAACAGAAAGAAGTTTCATACAATGCTTCTGTGTAGTTTATATTTGAACATATTCTTTTTTCCACTATTACCCACTTAGCGCTACGAATGTCCAGTTGCATTTTCTACAGACAGAGTGTTTCAAAACTGCTCAATCAAAAGTATGGTTTAACTCTGTTAGCTGAATGCTCAGATCAGAAAAAAGGTTCACAGAATGCTTCTGTGTAGTTTATATTTGAATATATTCTTTTTTCCACTACTACGCTCTTAGCGCTCCAAATGTCCAGTTGCATTTTCTACAGAAAGAGTGTTCAGATCTGCTCAATCAAAAGTATGGTTTAACTGTGTTAGCTGAATGCACAGATCAGAAAGAAGTTTCACCGAATGATTCTGTGTAGTTTATATTTGAAGACATTCCTTTTTCCACTATTACCCTCTTAGCGCTCCGAATCTCCACTTGCATTTTCTACAAAAAGAGTGTTTCATAACTGCTCAATCAAAAATATGTTTTATCTCTGTTAACTGAATTTACAGATCAGAAATAAGTTTCACAGAATGCATCCGTGTAGTTTTTATTTGAAGATATTCTTTTTCCCAATGTAGGACTCTTAGCGCTTAGCATGTCCAATTGCAGTTTCTACAGAAAGAGTGTTTCAGAACGGCTCAATCAAAAGTAAGGTTCAACTCTGTTAGTTGAATGCACAGAACAGAAAGATTTTTCACAGAATGCTACTGTGTAGTTTATATTTGAATATATTCCTTTTTCCACTATTACCCTCTTAGCGCTCCGAATGTCCACTTGCATTTTCTACAGAAAGAGTGTTCAGAACTGCGCAATCAAAAGTATGGTTTAACTCTGTTAGCTTAATGAACATATCAGAAATAAGTTTCACACAATGCTTCTGTGTAGTTTTTATTTGAAGATATTATTTTTCCCAATAGAGGCCTCTTAGCGCTCAGAATGTCCAATTGCAGTTTCTACAGAAAGAGTGTTTCAGAAATTCTCAATCAAAAGTCAGGTTCAACTCTGTTAGTTGAATGCACAGAACAGAAAGTAGTTTCATACAATGCTTCTGTGTAGTTTATATTTGAACATATTCTTTTTTCCACTATTACCCACTTAGCGCTACGAATGTCCAGTTGCATTTTCTACAGACAGAGTGTTTCAAAACTGCTCAATCAAAAGTATGGTTTAACTCTGTTAGCTGAATGCTCAGATCAGAAAGAAGTTTCACAGAATGCTTCTGTGTAGTTTATATTTGAATATATTCCTTTTTCCACTACTACTCTCTTAGCGCTCCAAATGTCCAGTTGCATTTTCTACAGAAAGAGTGTTCAGATCTGCTCACTCAAAAGTATGGTTTAACTCTGTTAGCTGAATGCACAGATTAGAAAGAAGTTTCACAGAATGATTCTGTGTAGTTTATATTTGGAGACATTCCTTTTTCCACTATTACCCTCTTAGCGCTCCGAATCTCCACTTGCATTTTCTACAGAAAGAGTGTTTCAGAACGGCTCAATCAAAACTAAGGCTCAACTCTTTTAGTTGAACAAACAGAACAGAAAGAATTTTCACACAATTCTTCTGTGTAGTTTTTATTTGTAGACATTGTTTTTCCCAATATAGGCCTCTTAGCGCTCAGAATGTCCAATTACAGTTTCTACAGAAAGAGTGTTTCAGAACGGCTCAATCAAAAGTAAGGTTCAACTCTGTTAGTTGAATGCACAGAACAGAAAGAAGTTTCATACAATGCTTCTGTGTAGTTTATATTTGAACATATTCTTTTTTCCACTATTACCCACATAGCACTACGAATGTCCAGTTGCATTTTCTACAGACAGAGTGTTTCAAAACTGCTCAATCAAAAGTATGGTTTAACTCTGTTAGCTGAATGCTCAGATCAGAAAGAAGTTTCACAGAATGCTTCTGTGTATTTTATATTTGAATATATTCTTTTTTCCACTACTACGCTCTTAGCGCTCCAAATGTCCAGTTGCATTTTCTACAAAGAGAGTGTTTCATAACTGCTCAATCAAAAATATGTTTTATCTCTGTTAACTGAATTTACAGATCAGAAATAAGTTTCACAGAATGCATCTGTGTAGTTTTTATTTGAAGATATTCTTTTTCCCAATGTAGGCCTCTTAGCGCTTAGCATGTCCAATTGCAGTTTCTACAGAAAGAGTGTTTCAGAACGGCTCAATCAAAAGTAAGGTTCAACTCTGTTAGTTGAATGCACAGAACAGAAAGAATTTTCACAGAATGCTACTGTGTAGTTTATATTTGAATATATTCCTTTTTCCACTATTACCCTCTTAGCGCTCCGAATGTCCACTTGCATTTTCTACAGAAAGAGTGTTCAGAACTGCGTAATCAAAAGTATGGTTTAACTCTGTTAGCTTAATGAACATATCAGAAATAAGTTTCACACAATGCTTCTGTGTAGTTTTTATTTGAAGATATTATTTTTCCCAATATAGGCCTCTTAGCGCTCAGAATGTCCAATTGCAGTTTCTACAGAAAGAGTGTTTCAGAAAGGCTCAATCAAAAGTAAGGTTCAACTCTGTTAGTTGAATGCACAGAACAGAAAGAAGTTTCATACAGTGCTTCTGTGTAGTTTATATTTGAACATATTCTTTTTTCCACTATTACCCACTTAGCGCTACGAATGTCCAGTTGCATTTTCTACAGACAGAGTGTTTCAAAACTGCTCAATCAAAAGTATGGTTTAACTCTGTTAGCTGAATGCTCAGATCAGAAAGAAGTTTCACAGAATGCTTCTGTGTAGTTTATATTTGAATATATGCCTTTTTCCACTACTACGCTCTTAGCGCTCCAAATGTCCAGTTGCATTTTCTACAGAAAGAGTGTTCAGATCTGCTCAGTCAAAAGTATGGTTTAACTCTGTTAGCTGAATGCACAGATCAGAAAGAAGTTTCACCGAATGATTCTGTGTAGTTTATATTTGAAGACATTCCTTTTTCCACTATTACCCTCTTAGCGCTCCGAATCTCCACTTGCATTTTCTACAGAAAGAGTGTTTCAGAACGGCTCAATCAAAACTAAGGTTCAACTCTTTTAGTTGAACAAACAGAACAGAAAGAAGTTTCACACAATTCTTCTGTGTAGTTTTTATTTGTAGACATTCTTTTTCCCAATATAGGCCTCTTAGCCCTCAGAATGTCCAATTGCAGTTTCTACAGAAAGAGTGTTTCAGAACGGCTCAATCAAAAGTAAGGTTCAACTCTGTTAGTTGAATGCACAGAACAGAAAGAATTTTCACAGAATGCTACTGTGTAGTTTATATTTGAATATATTCCTTTTTCCACTATTACCCACTTAGCGCTCCGAATGTCCACTTGAATTTTCTACAGAAAGAGTGTTCAGAACTGCGCAATCAAAAGTATGGTTTAACTCTGTTAGCTTAATGAACATATCAGAAATAAGTTTCACACAATGCTTCTGTGTAGTTTTTATTTGAAGATATTATTTTTCCCAATATAGGCCTCTTAGCGCTCAGAATGTCCAATTGCAGTTTCTACAGAAAGAGTGTTTAAGAAAGGCTCAGTCCAAAGTAAGGTTCAACTCTGTTAGTTGAATGCACAGAACAGAAAGAAGTTTCATACAATGCTTCTGTGTAGTTTATATTTGAACATATTCTTTTTTCCACTATTACCCACTTAGCGCTACGAATGTCCAGTTGCATTTTCTACAGACAGAGTGTTTCAAAACTGCTCAATCAAAAGTATGGTTTAACTCTGTTAGCTGAATGCTCAGATCAGAAAGAAGTTTCACAGAATGCTTCTGTGTAGTTTATATTTGAATATATTCCTTTTTCCACTACTACTCTCTTAGCGCTCCAAATGTCCAGTTGCATTTTCTACAGAAAGAGTGTTCAGATCTGCTCCATCAAATGTATGGTTTAACTCTGTTAGCTGAATGCACAGATCAGAAAGAAGTTTCAGAGAATGATTCTGTGTAGTTTCTATTTGGAGACATTCCTTTTTCCACTATTAACCTCTTAGCGCTCTGAATCTCCACTTGCATTTTCTGCAGAAAGAGTGTTTCAGAACGGCTCAATCAAAACTAAGGTTCAACTCTTTTAGTTGAACAAACAGAACAGAAAGAAGTTTCACACAATTCTTCTGTGTAGTTTTTATTTGTAGACATTCTTTTTCCCAATATAGGCCTCTTAGCGCTCAGAATGTCCAATTGCAGTTTCTACAGAAAGAGTGTTCAGAACTGCGCAATCAAAAGTATGGTTTAACTCTGTTAGCTTAATGAACATATCAGAAATAAGTTTTGCACAATGCTTCTGTGTAGTTTTTATTTGAAGATATTATTTTTCCCAATATAGGCCTCTTAGCGCTCAGAGTGTCCAATTGCAGTTTCTACAGAAAGAGTGTTTCAGAAAGGCTCAATCAAAAGTAAGGTTCAACTCTGTTAGTTGAATGCACAGAACAGAAAGAAGTTTCATACAATGCTTTTGTGTAGTTTATATTTGAACATATTCTTTTTTCCACTATTACCCACTTAGCGCTACGAATGTCCAGTTCCATTTTCTACAGACAGAGGGTTTCAAAACTGCTGAATCAAAAGTATGGTTTAACTCTGTTAACTGAATGCTCAGATCAGAAAGAAGTTTCACAGAATGCTTCTGTGTAGTTTATATTTGAATATATTCCTTTTTCCACTACTACGCTCTTAGCGCTCCAAATGTACAGTTGCATTTTCTACAGAAAGAGTGTTCAGATCTGCTCAATCAAAAGTATGGTTTAACTCTGTTAGCTGAATGCACAGATCAGAAAGAAGTTTCACCGAATGATTCTGTGTAGTTTATATTTGAAGACATTCCTTTTTCCACTATTACCCTCTTAGCACTCCGAATCTCCACTTGCATTTTCTACAAAAAGAGTGTTTCATAACTGCTCAATCAAAAATATGTTTTATCTCTGTTAACTGAATTTACAGATCAGAAATAAGTTTCACAGAATGCATCTGTGTAGTTTTTATTTGAAGATATTCTTTTTCCCAATGTAGGCCTCTTAGCGCTTAGCATGTCCAATTGCAGTTTCTACAGAAAGAGTGTTTCAGAACGGCTCAATCAAAAGTAAGGTTCAACTCTGTTAGTTGAATGCACAGAACAGAAAGAATTTTCACAGAATGCTACTGTGTAGTTTATATTTGAATATATTCCTTTTTCCACTATTACCCTCTTAGCGCTCCGAATGTCCACTTGCATTTTCTACAGAAAGAGTGTTCAGAACTGCGCAATCAAAAGTATGGTTTAACTCTGTTAGCTTAATGAACATATCAGAAATAAGTTTCACACAATGCTTCTGTGTAGTTTTTATTTGAAGATATTATTTTTCCCAATAGAGGCCTCTTAGCGCTCAGAATGTCCAATTGCAGTTTCTACAGAAAGAGTGTTTCAGAAAGGCTCAATCAAAAGTCAGGTTCAACTCTGTTAGTTGAATGCACAGAACAGAAAGAAGTTTCATACAATGCTTCTGTGTAGTTTATAGTTGAACATATTCTTTTTTCCACTATTACCCACTTAGCGCTACGAATGTCCAGTTGCATTTTCTACAGACAGAGTGTTTCAAAACTGCTCAATCAAAAGTATGGTTTAACTCTGTTAGCTGAATGCTCAGATCAGAAAGAAGTTTCACAGAATGCTTCTGTGTAGTTTATATTTGAATATATTCCTTTTTCCACTACTACTCTCTTAGCGCTCCAAATGTCCAGTTGCATTTTGTACAGAAAGAGTGTTCAGATCAGCTCAATCAAAAGTATGGTTTAACTCTGTTAGCTGAATGCACAGATCAGAAAGAAGTTTCACAGAATGATTCTGTGTAGTTTATATTTGGAGACATTCCTTTTTCCACTATTACCCTCTTAGCGCTCCGAATCTCCACTTGCATTTTCTACAGAAAGAGTGTTTCAGAACGGCTCAATCAAAACTAAGGTTCAACTCTTTTAGTTGAACAAACAGAACAGAAAGAAGTTTCACACAATTCTTCTGTGTAGTTTTTATTTGTAGACATTCTTTTTCCCAATATAGGCCTCTTAGCGCTCAGAATGTCCAATTGCAGTTTCTACAGAAAGAGTGTTTCAGAACGGCTCAATCAAAAGTAAGGTTCAACTCTGTTAGTTGAATGCACAGAACAGAAAGTAGTTTCATACAATGCTTCTGTGTAGTTTATATTTGAACATATTCTTTTTTCCACTATTACCCACTTAGCGCTACGAATGTCCAGTTGCATTTTCTACAGACAGAGTGTTTCAAAACTGCTCAATCAAAAGTATGGTTTAACTCTGTTAGCTGAATGCTCAGATCAGAAAGAAGTTTCACAGAATGCTTCTGTGTAGTTTATATTTGAATATATTCCTTTTTCCACTACTACGCTCTTAGCGCTCAAAATGTCCAGTTGCATTTTCTACAGAAAGAGTGTTCAGATCTGCTCAATCAAAAGTATGGTTTAACTCTGTTAGCTGAATGCACAGATCAGAAAGAAGTTTCACCGAATGATTCTGTGTAGTTTATATTTGAAGACATTCCTTTTTCCACTATTACCCTCTTAGCGCTCCGAATCTCCACTTGCATTTTCTACAAAAAGAGTGTTTCATAACTGCTCAATCAAAAATATGTTTTATCTCTGTTAACTGAATTTACAGATCAGAAATAAGTTTCACAGAATGCATCCGTGTAGTTTTTATTTGAAGATATTCTTTTTCCCAATGTAGGACTCTTAGCGCTTAGCATGTCCAATTGCAGTTTCTACAGAAAGAGTGTTTCAGAACGGCTCAATCAAAAGTAAGGTTCAACTCTGTTAGTTGAATGCACAGAACAGAAAGATTTTTCACAGAATGCTACTGTGTAGTTTATATTTGAATATATTCCTTTTTCCACTATTACCCTCTTAGCGCTCCGAATGTCCACTTGCATTTTCTACAGAAAGAGTGTTCAGAACTGCGCAATCAAAAGTATGGTTTAACTCTGTTAGCTTAATGAACATATCAGAAATAAATTTCACACAATGCTTCTGTGTAGTTTTTATTTGAAGATATTATTTTTCCCAATAGAGGCCTCTTAGCGCTCAGAATGTCCAATTGCAGTTTCTACAGAAAGAGTGTTTCAGAAATTCTCAATCAAAAGTCAGGTTCAACTCTGTTAGTTGAATGCACAGAACAGAAAGTAGTTTCATACAATGCTTCTGTGTAGTTTATATTTGAACATATTCTTTTTTCCACTATTACCCACTTAGCGCTACGAATGTCCAGTTGCATTTTCTACAGACAGAGTGTTTCAAAACTGCTCAATCAAAAGTATGGTTTAACTCTGTTAGCTGAATGCTCAGATCACAAAGAAGTTTCACAGAATGCTTCTGTGTAGTTTATATTTGAATATATTCCTTTTTCCACTACTACTCTCTTAGCGCTCCAAATGTCCAGTTGCATTTTCTACAGAAAGAGTGTTCAGATCTGCTCACTCAAAAGTATGGTTTAACTCTGTTAGCTGAATGCACAGATCAGAAAGAAGTTTCACAGAATGATTCTGTGTAGTTTATATTTGGAGACATTCCTTTTTCCACTATTACCCTCTTAGCGCTCCGAATCTCCACTTGCATTTTCTACAGAAAGAGTGTTTCAGAACGGCTCAATCAAAACTAAGGTTCAACTCTTTTAGTTGAACAAACAGAACAGAAAGAATTTTCACACAATTCTTCTGTGTAGTTTTTATTTGTAGACATTGTTTTTCCCAATATAGGCCTCTTAGCGCTCAGAATGTCCAATTGCAGTTTCTACAGAAAGAGTGTTTCACAACGGCTCAATCAAAAGTAAGGTTCAACTCTGTTAGTTGAATGCACAGAACAGAAAGAAGTTTCATACAATGCTTCTGTGTAGTTTATATTTGAACATATTCTTTTTTCCACTATTACCCACTTAGCGCTACGAATGTCCAGTTGCATTTTCTACAGACAGAGTGTTTCAAAACTGCTCAATCAAAAGTATGGTTTAACTCTGTTAGCTGAATGCTCAGATCAGAAAAAAGGTTCACAGAATGCTTCTGTGTAGTTTATATTTGAATATATTCTTTTTTCCACTACTACGCTCTTAGCGCTCCAAATGTCCAGTTGCATTTTCTACAGAAAGAGTGTTCAGATCTGCTCAATCAAAAGTATGGTTTAACTGTGTTAGCTGAATGCACAGATCAGAAAGAAGTTTCACCGAATGATTCTGTGTAGTTTATATTTGAAGACATTCCTTTTTCCACTATTACCTTCTTAGCGCTCCGAATCTCCACTTGCATTTTCTACAAAAAGAGTGTTTCATAACTGCTCAATCAAAAATATGTTTTATCTCTGTTAACTGAATTTACAGATCAGAAATAAGTTTCACAGAATGCATCCGTGTAGTTTTTATTTGAAGATATTCTTTTTCCCAATGTAGGACTCTTAGCGCTTAGCATGTCCAATTGCAGTTTCTACAGAAAGAGTGTTTCAGAACGGCTCAATCAAAAGTAAGGTTCAACTCTGTTAGTTGAATGCACAGAACAGAAAGATTTTTCACAGAATGCTACTGTGTAGTTTATATTTGAATATATTCCTTTTTCCACTATTACCCTCTTAGCGCTCCGAATGTCCACTTGCATTTTCTATAGAAAGATTGTTCAGAACTGCGCAATCAAAAGTATGGTTTAACTCTGTTAGCTTAATGAACATATCAGAAATAAGTTTCACACAATGCTTCTGTGTAGTTTTTATTTGAAGATATTATTTTTCCCAATAGAGGCCTCTTAGCGCTCAGAATGTCCAATTGCAGTTTCTACAGAAAGAGTGTTTCAGAAATTCTCAATCAAAATCAGGTTCAACTCTGTTAGTTGAATGCACAGAACAGAAAGTAGTTTCATACAATGCTTCTGTGTAGTTTATATTTGAACATATTCTTTTTTCCACTATTACCCACTTAGCGCTACGAATGTCCAGTTGCATTTTCTACAGACAGAGTGTTTCAAAACTGCTCAATCAAAAGTATGGTTTAACTCTGTTAGCTGAATGCTCAGATCAGAAAGAAGTTTCACAGAATGCTTCTGTGTAGTTTATATTTGAATATATTCCTTTTTCCACTACTACTCTCTTAGCGCTCCAAATGTCCAGTTGCATTTTCTACAGAAAGAGTGTTCAGATCTGCTCACTCAAAAGTATGGTTTAACTCTGTTAGCTGAATGCACAGATCAGAAAGAAGTTTCACAGAATGATTCTGTGTAGTTTATATTTGGAGACATTCCTTTTTCCACTATTACCCTCTTAGCGCTCCGAATCTCCACTTGCATTTTCTACAGAAAGAGTGTTTCAGAACGGCTCAATCAAAACTAAGGTTCAACTCTTTTAGTTGAACAAACAGAACAGAAAGAATTTTCACACAATTCTTCTGTGTAGTTTTTATTTGTAGACATTGTTTTTCCCAATATAGGCCTCTTAGCGCTCAGAATGTCCAATTGCAGTTTCTACAGAAAGAGTGTTTCAGAACGGCTCAATCAAAAGTAAGGTTCAACTCTGTTAGTTGAATGCACAGAACAGAAAGAAGTTTCATACAATGCTTCTGTGTAGTTTATATTTGAACATATTCTTTTTTCCACTATTACCCACTTAGCGCTACGAATGTCCAGTTGCATTTTCTACAGACAGAGTGTTTAAAAACTGCTCAATCAAAAGTATGGTTTAACTCTGTTAGCTGAATGCTCAGATCAGAAAGAAGTTTCACAGAATGCTTCTGTGTAGTTTATATTTGAATATATTCCTTTTTCCACTACTACGCTCTTAGCGCTCCAAATGTCCAGTTGCATTTTCTACAGAAAGAGTGTTCAGATCTGCTCAATCAAAAGTATGGTTTAACTCTGTTAGCTGAATGCACAGATCAGAAAGAAGTTTCACCGAATGATTCTGTGTAGTTTATATTTGAAGACATTCCTTTTTCCACTATTACCCTCTTAGCGCTCCGAATCTCCACTTGCATTCTCTACAAAAGAGTGTTTCATAACTGCTCAATCAAAAATATGTTTTATCTCTGTTAACTGAATTTACAGATCAGAAATAAGTTTCACAGAATGCATCTGTGTAGTTTTTATTTGAAGATATTCTTTTTCCCAATGTAGGCCTCTTAGCGCTTAGCATGTCCAATTGCAGTTTCTACAGAAAGAGTGTTTCAGAACGGCTCAATCAAAAGTAAGGTTCAACTCTGTTAGTTGAATGCACAGAACAGAAAGAATTTTCACAGAAAGCTTCTGTGTAGTTTATATTTGAATATATTCCTTTTTCCACTACTACGCTCTTAGCGCTCCAAATGTACAGTTGCATTTTCTACAGAAAGAGTGTTCAGATCTGCTCAATCAAAAGTATGGTTTAACTCTGTTAGCTGAATGCACAGATCAGAAAGAAGTTTCACCGAATGATTCTGTGTAGTTTATATTTGAAGACATTCCTTTTTCCACTATTACCCTCTTAGCGCTCCGAATCTCCACTTGCATTTTCTACAAAGAGAGTGTTTCATAACTGCTCAATCAAAAATATGTTTTATCTCTGTTAACTGAATTTACAGATCAGAAATAAGTTTCACAGAATGCATCTGTGTAGTTTTTATTTGAAGATATTCTTTTTCCCAATGTAGGACTCTTAGCGCTTAGCATGTCCAATTGCAGTTTCTACAGAAAGAGTGTTTCAGAACGGCTCAATCAAAAGTAAGGTTCAACTCTGTTAGTTGAATGCACAGAACAGAAAGATTTTTCACAGAATGCTACTGTGTAGTTTATATTTGAATATATTCCTTTTTCCACTATTACCCTCTTAGCGCTCCGAATGTCCACTTGCATTTTCTACAGAAAGAGTGTTCAGAACTGCGCAATCAAAAGTATGGTTTAACTCTGTTAGCTTAATGAACATATCAGAAATAAGTTTCACACAATGCTTCTGTGTAGTTTTTATTTGAAGATATTATTTTTCCCAATAGAGGCCTCTTAGCGCTCAGAATGTCCAATTGCAGTTTCTACAGAAAGAGTGTTTCAGAAATTCTCAATCAAAAGTCAGGTTCAACTCTGTTAGTTGAATGCACAGAACAGAAAGTAGTTTCATACAATGCTTCTGTGTAGTTTATATTTGAACATATTCTTTTTTCCACTATTACCCACTTAGCGCTACGAATGTCCAGTTGCATTTTCTACAGACAGAGTGTTTCAAAACTGCTCAATCAAAAGTATGGTTTAACTCTGTTAGCTGAATGCTCAGATCAGAAAGAAGTTTCACAGAATGCTTCTGTGTAGTTTATATTTGAATATATTCCTTTTTCCACTACTACTCTCTTAGCGCACCAAATGTCCAGTTGCATTTTCTAAAGAAAGAGTGTTCAGATCTGCTCACTCAAAAGTATGGTTTAACTCTGTTAGCTGAATGCACAGATCAGAAAGAAGTTTCACAGAATGATTCTGTGTAGTTTATATTTGGAGACATTCCTTTTTCCACTATTACCCTCTTAGCGCTCCGAATCTCCACTTGCATTTTCTACAGAAAGAGTGTTTCAGAACGGCTCAATCAAAACTAAGGTTCAACTCTTTTAGTTGAACAAACAGAACAGAAAGAATTTTCACACAATTCTTCTGTGTAGTTTTTATTTGTAGACATTGTTTTTCCCAATACAGGCCTCTTAGCGCTCAGAATGTCCAATTGCAGTTTCTACAGAAAGAGTGTTTCAGAACGGCTCAATCAAAAGTAAGGTTCAACTCTGTTAGTTGAATGCACAGAACAGAAAGAAGTTTCATACAATGCTTCTGTGTAGTTTATATTTGAACATATTCTTTTTTCCACTATTACCCACTTAGCGCTACGAATGTCCAGTTGCATTTTCTACAGACAGAGTGTTTCAAAACTGCTCAATCAAAAGTATGGTTTAACTCTGTTAGCTGAATGCTCAGATCAGAAAAAAGGTTCACAGAATGCTTCTGTGTAGTTTATATTTGAATATATTCTTTTTTCCACTACTACGCTCTTAGCGCTCCAAATGTCCAGTTGCATTTTCTACAGAAAGAGTGTTCAGATCTGCTCAATCAAAAGTATGGTTTAACTGTGTTAGCTGAATGCACAGATCAGAAAGAAGTTTCACCGAATGATTCTGTGTAGTTTATATTTGAAGACATTCCTTTTTCCACTATTACCCTCTTAGCGCTCCGAATCTCCACTTGCATTTTCTACAAAAAGAGTGTTTCATAACTGCTCAATCAAAAATATGTTTTATCTCTGTTAACTGAATTTACAGATCAGAAATAAGTTTCACAGAATGCATCCGTGTAGTTTTTATTTGAAGATATTCTTTTTCCCAATGTAGGACTCTTAGCGCTTAGCATGTCCAATTGCAGTTTCTACAGAAAGAGTGTTTCAGAACGGCTCAATCAAAAGTAAGGTTCAACTCTGTTAGTTGAATGCACAGAACAGAAAGATTTTTCACAGAATGCTACTGTGTAGTTTATATTTGAATATATTCCTTTTTCCACTATTACCCTCTTAGCGCTCCGAATGTCCACTTGCATTTTCTACAGAAAGAGTGTTCAGAACTGCGCAATCAAAAGTATGGTTTAACTCTGTTAGCTTAATGAACATATCAGAAATAAGTTTCACACAATGCTTCTGTGTAGTTTTTATTTGAAGATATTATTTTTCCCAATAGAGGCCTCTTAGCGCTCAGAATGTCCAATTGCAGTTTCTACAGAAAGAGTGTTTCAGAAATTCTCAATCAAAAGTCAGGTTCAACTCTGTTAGTTGAATGCACAGAACAGAAAGTAGTTTCATACAATGCTTCTGTGTAGTTTATATTTGAACATATTCTTTTTTCCACTATTACCCACTTAGCGCTACGAATGTCCAGTTGCATTTTCTACAGACAGAGTGTTTCAAAACTGCTCAATCAAAAGTATGGTTTAACTCTGTTAGCTGAATGCTCAGATCAGAAAGAAGTTTCACAGAATGCTTCTGTGTAGTTTATATTTGAATATATTCCTTTTTCCACTACTACTCTCTTAGCGCTCCAAATGTCCAGTTGCATTTTCTACAGAAAGAGTGTTCAGATCTGCTCACTCAAAAGTATGGTTTAACTCTGTTAGCTGAATGCACAGATTAGAAAGAAGTTTCACAGAATGATTCTGTGTAGTTTATATTTGAAGACATTCCTTTTTCCACTATTACCCTCTTAGCGCTCCGAATCTCCACTTGCATTTTCTACAAAGAGAGTGTTTCATAACTGCTCAATCAAAAATATGTTTTATCTCTGTTAACTGAATTTACAGATCAGAAATAAGTTTCACAGAATGCATCTGTGTAGTTTTTATTTGAAGATATTCTTTTTCCCAATGTAGGACTCTTAGCGCTTAGCATGTCCAATTGCAGTTTCTACAGAAAGAGTGTTTCAGAACGGCTCAATCAAAAGTAAGGTTCAACTCTGTTAGTTGAATGCACAGAACAGAAAGATTTTTCACAGAATGCTACTGTGTAGTTTATATTTGAATATATTCCTTTTTCCACTATTACCCTCTTAGCGCTCCGAATGTCCACTTGCATTTTCTACAGAAAGAGTGTTCAGAACTGCGCAATCAAAAGTATGGTTTAACTCTGTTAGCTTAATGAACATATCAGAAATAAGTTTCACACAATGCTTCTGTGTAGTTTTTATTTGAAGATATTATTTTTCCCAATAGAGGCCTCTTAGCGCTCAGAATGTCCAATTGCAGTTTCTACAGAAAGAGTGTTTCAGAAATTCTCAATCAAAAGTCAGGTTCAACTCTGTTAGTTGAATGCACAGAACAGAAAGTAGTTTCATACAATGCTTCTGTGTAGTTTATATTTGAACATATTCTTTTTTCCACTATTACCCACTTAGCGCTACGAATGTCCAGTTGCATTTTCTACAGACAGAGTGTTTCAAAACTGCTCAATCAAAAGTATGGTTTAACTCTGTTAGCTGAATGCTCAGATCAGAAAGAAGTTTCACAGAATGCTTCTGTGTAGTTTATATTTGAATATATTCCTTTTTCCACTACTACTCTCTTAGCGCTCCAAATGTCCAGTTGCATTTTCTACAGAAAGAGTGTTCAGATCTGCTCACTCAAAAGTATGGTTTAACTCTGTTAGCTGAATGCACAGATCAGAAAGAAGTTTCACAGAATGATTCTGTGTAGTTTATATTTGGAGACATTCCTTTTTCCACTATTACCCTCTTAGCGCTCCGAATCTCCACTTGCATTTTCTACAGAAAGAGTGTTTCAGAACGGCTCAATCAAAACTAAGGTTCAACTCTTTTAGTTGAACAAACAGAACAGAAAGAATTTTCACACAATTCTTCTGTGTAGTTTTTATTTGTAGACATTGTTTTTCCCAATATAGGCCTCTTAGCACTCAGAATGTCCAATTGCAGTTTCTACAGAAAGAGTGTTTCAGAACGGCTCAATCAAAAGTAAGGTTCAACTCTGTTAGTTGAATGCACAGAACAGAAAGAAGTTTCATACAATGCTTCTGTGTAGTTTATATTTGAACATATTCTTTTTTCCACTATTACCCACTTAGCGCTACGAATGTCCAGTTGCATTTTCTACAGACAGAGTGTTTCAAAACTGCTCAATCAAAAGTATGGTTTAACTCTGTTAACTGAATGCTCAGATCAGAAAGAAGTTTCACAGAATGCTTCTGTGTAGTTTATATTTGAATATATTCTTTTTTCCACTATTACGCTCTTAGCGCTCCAAATGTCCAGTTGCATTTTCTACAGAAAGAGTGTTCAGATCTGCTCAATCAAAAGTATGGTTTAACTCTGTTAGCTGAATGCACAGATCAGAAAGAAGTTTCACCGAATGATTCTGTGTAGTTTATATTTGAAGACATTCCTTTTTCCACTATTACCCTCTTAGCGCTCCGAATCTCCACTTGCATTTTCTACAAAAAGAGTGTTTCATAACTGCTCAATCAAAAATATGTTTTATCTCTGTTAACTGAATTTACAGATCAGAAATAAGTTTCACAGAATGCATCCGTGTAGTTTTTATTTGAAGATATTCTTTTTCCCAATGTAGGACTCTTAGCGCTTAGCATGTCCAATTGCAGTTTCTACAGAAAGAGTGTTTCAGAACGGCTCAATCAAAAGTAAGGTTCAACTCTGTTAGTTGAATGCACAGAACAGAAAGATTTTTCACAGAATGCTACTGTGTAGTTTATATTTGAATATATTCCTTTTTCCACTATTACCCTCTTAGCGCTCCGAATGTCCACTTGCATTTTCTACAGAAAGAGTGTTCAGAACTGCGCAATCAAAAGTATGGTTTAACTCTTTTAGTTGAACAAACAGAACAGAAAGAATTTTCACACAATTCTTCTGTGTAGTTTTTATTTGTAGACATTGTTTTTCCCAATATAGGCCTCTTAGCACTCAGAATGTCCAATTGCAGTTTCTACAGAAAGAGTGTTTCAGAACGGCTCAATCAAAAGTCAGGTTCAACTCTGTTAGTTGAATGCACAGAACAGAAAGTAGTTTCATACAATGCTTCTGTGTAGTTTATATTTGAACATATTCTTTTTTCCACTATTACCCACTTAGCGCTACGAATGTCCAGTTGCATTTTCTACAGACAGAGTGTTTCAAAACTGCTCAATCAAAAGTATGGTTTAACTCTGTTAACTGAATGCTCAGATCAGAAAGAAGTTTCACAGAATGCTTCTGTGTAGTTTATATTTGAATATATTCTTTTTTCCACTATTACGCTCTTAGCGCTCCAAATGTCCAGTTGCATTTTCTACAGAAAGAGTGTTCAGATCTGCTCAATCAAAAGTATGGTTTAACTCTGTTAGCTGAATGCACAGATCAGAAAGAAGTTTCACCGAATGATTCTGTGTAGTTTATATTTGAAGACATTCCTTTTTCCACTATTACCCTCTTAGCGCTCCGAATCTCCACTTGCATTTTCTACAAAAAGAGTGTTTCATAACTGCTCAATCAAAAATATGTTTTATCTCTGTTAACTGAATTTACAGATCAGAAATAAGTTTCACAGAATGCATCCGTGTAGTTTTTATTTGAAGATATTCTTTTTCCCAATGTAGGACTCTTAGCGCTTAGCATGTCCAATTGCAGTTTCTACAGAAAGAGTGTTTCAGAACGGCTCAATCAAAAGTAAGGTTCAACTCTGTTAGTTGAATGCACAGAACAGAAAGAATTTTCACAGAATGCTACTGTGTAGTTTATATTTGAATATATTCCTTTTTCCACTATTACCCTCTTAGCGCTCCGAATGTCCACTTGCATTTTCTACAGAAAGAGTGTTCAGAACTGCGCAATCAAAAGTATGGTTTAACTCTGTTAGCTTAATGAACATATCAGAAATAAGTTTCACACAATGCTTCTGTGTAGTTTTTATTTGAAGATATTATTTTTCCCAATAGAGGCCTCTTAGCGCTCAGAATGTGCAATTGCAGTTTCTACAGAAAGAGTGTTTCAGAAATTCTCAATCAAAAGTCAGGTTCAACTCTGTTAGTTGAATGCACAGAACAGAAAGAAGTTTCATACAATGCTTCTGTGTAGTTTATATTTGAACTTATTCTTTTTTCCACTATTACCCACTTAGCGCTACGAATGTCCAGTTGCATTTTCTACAGACAGAGTGTTTCAAAACTGCTCAATCAAAAGTATGGTTTAACTCTGTTAGCTGAATGCTCAGATCAGAAAGAAGTTTCACAGAATGCTTCTGTGTAGTTTATATTTGAATATATTACTTTTTCCACTACTACTCTCTTAGCGCTCCAAATGTCCAGTTGCATTTTCTACAGAAAGAGTGTTCAGATCTGCTCAATCAAAAGTATGGTTTAACTCTGTTAGCTGAATGCACAGATCAGAAAGAAGTTTCACAGAATGATTCTGTGTAGTTTATATTTGGAGACATTCCTTTTTCCACTATTACCCTCTTAGCGCTCCGAATCTCCACTTGTATTTTCTACAGAAAGAGTGTTTCAGAACGGCTCAATCAAAACTAAGGTTCAACTCTTTTAGTTGAACAAACAGAACAGAAAGAATTTTCACACAATTCTTCTGTGTAGTTTTTAATTGTAGACATCCTTTTTCCCAATATAGGCCTCTTAGCGCTCAGAATGTCCAATTGCAGTTTCTACAGAAAGAGTGTTTCAGAACGGCTCAATCAAAAGTAAGGTTCAACTCTGTTAGTTGAATGCACAGAACAGAAAGAAGTTTCATACAATGCTTCTGTGTAGTTTATATTTGAACATATTCTTTTTTCCACTATTACCCACTTAGCGCTACGAATGTCCAGTTGCATTTTCTACAGACAGAGTGTTTCAAAACTGCTCAATCAAAAGTATGGTTTAACTCTGTTAGCTGAATGCTCAGATCAGAAAAAAGGTTCACAGAATGCTTCTGTGTAGTTTATATTTGAATATATTCTTTTTTCCACTACTACGCTCTTAGCGCTCCAAATGTCCAGTTGCATTTTCTACAGAAAGAGTGTTCAGATCTGCTCAATCAAAAGTATGGTTTAACTGTGTTAGCTGAATGCACAGATCAGAAAGAAGTTTCACCGAATGATTCTGTGTAGTTTATATTTGAAGACATTCCTTTTTCCACTATTACCCTCTTAGCGCTCCGAATCTCCACTTGCATTTTCTACAAAAAGAGTGTTTCATAACTGCTCAATCAAAAATATGTTTTATCTCTGTTAACTGAATTTACAGATCAGAAATAAGTTTCACAGAATGCATCCGTGTAGTTTTTATTTGAAGATATTCTTTTTCCCAATGTAGGACTCTTAGCGCTTAGCATGTCCAATTGCAGTTTCTACAGAAAGAGTGTTTCAGAACGGCTCAATCAAAAGTAAGGTTCAACTCTGTTAGTTGAATGCACAGAACAGAAAGATTTTTCACAGAATGCTACTGTGTAGTTTATATTTGAATATATTCCTTTTTCCACTATTACCCTCTTAGCGCTCCGAATGTCCACTTGCATTTTCTACAGAAAGAGTGTTCAGAACTGCGCAATCAAAAGTATGGTTTAACTCTGTTAGCTTAATGAACATATCAGAAATAAGTTTCACACAATGCTTCTGTGTAGTTTTTATTTGAAGATATTATTTTTCCCAATAGAGGCCTCTTAGCGCTCAGAATGTCCAATTGCAGTTTCTACAGAAAGAGTGTTTCAGAAATTCTCAATCAAAAGTCAGGTTCAACTCTGTTAGTTGAATGCACAGAACAGAAAGTAGTTTCATACAATGCTTCTGTGTAGTTTATATTTGAACATATTCTTTTTTCCACTATTACCCACTTAGCGCTACGAATGTCCAGTTGCATTTTCTACAGACAGAGTGTTTCAAAACTGCTCAATCAAAAGTATGGTTTAACTCTGTTAGCTGAATGCTCAGATCAGAAAGAAGTTTCACAGAATGCTTCTGTGTAGTTTATATTTGAATATATTCCTTTTTCCACTACTACTCTCTTAGCGCTCCAAATGTCCAGTTGCATTTTCTACAGAAAGAGCGTTCAGATCTGCTCACTCAAAAGTATGGTTTAACTCTGTTAGCTGAATGCACAGATTAGAAAGAAGTTTCACAGAATGATTCTGTGTAGTTTATATTTGGAGACATTCCTTTTTCCACTATTACCCTCTTAGCGCTCCGAATCTCCACTTGCATTTTCTACAGAAAGAGTGTTTCAGAACGGCTCAATCAAAACTAAGGCTCAACTCTTTTAGTTGAACAAACAGAACAGAAAGAATTTTCACACAATTCTTCTGTGTAGTTTTTATTTGTAGACATTGTTTTTCCCAATATAGGCCTCTTAGCGCTCAGAATGTCCAATTACAGTTTCTACAGAAAGAGTGTTTCAGAACGGCTCAATCAAAAGTAAGGTTCAACTCTGTTAGTTGAATGCACAGAACAGAAAGAAGTTTCATACAATGCTTCTGTGTAGTTTATATTTGAACATATTCTTTTTTCCACTATTACCCACATAGCACTACGAATGTCCAGTTGCATTTTCTACAGACAGAGTGTTTCAAAACTGCTCAATCAAAAGTATGGTTTAACTCTGTTAGCTGAATGCTCAGATCAGAAAGAAGTTTCACAGAATGCTTCTGTGTATTTTATATTTGAATATATTCTTTTTTCCACTACTACGCTCTTAGCGCTCCAAATGTCCAGTTGCATTTTCTACAAAGAGAGTGTTTCATAACTGCTCAATCAAAAATATGTTTTATCTCTGTTAACTGAATTTACAGATCAGAAATAAGTTTCACAGAATGCATCTGTGTAGTTTTTATTTGAAGATATTCTTTTTCCCAATGTAGGCCTCTTAGCGCTTAGCATGTCCAATTGCAGTTTCTACAGAAAGAGTGTTTCAGAACGGCTCAATCAAAAGTAAGGTTCAACTCTGTTAGTTGAATGCACAGAACAGAAAGAATTTTCACAGAATGCTACTGTGTAGTTTATATTTGAATATATTCCTTTTTCCACTATTACCCTCTTAGCGCTCCGAATGTCCACTTGCATTTTCTACAGAAAGAGTGTTCAGAACTGCGTAATCAAAAGTATGGTTTAACTCTGTTAGCTTAATGAACATATCAGAAATAAGTTTCACACAATGCTTCTGTGTAGTTTTTATTTGAAGATATTATTTTTCCCAATATAGGCCTCTTAGCGCTCAGAATGTCCAATTGCAGTTTCTACAGAAAGAGTGTTTCAGAAAGGCTCAATCAAAAGTAAGGTTCAACTCTGTTAGTTGAATGCACAGAACAGAAAGAAGTTTCATACAGTGCTTCTGTGTAGTTTATATTTGAACATATTCTTTTTTCCACTATTACCCACTTAGCGCTACGAATGTCCAGTTGCATTTTCTACAGACAGAGTGTTTCAAAACTGCTCAATCAAAAGTATGGTTTAACTCTGTTAGCTGAATGCTCAGATCAGAAAGAAGTTTCACAGAATGCTTCTGTGTAGTTTATATTTGAATATATGCCTTTTTCCACTACTACGCTCTTAGCGCTCCAAATGTCCAGTTGCATTTTCTACAGAAAGAGTGTTCAGATCTGCTCAGTCAAAAGTATGGTTTAACTCTGTTAGCTGAATGCACAGATCAGAAAGAAGTTTCACCGAATGATTCTGTGTAGTTTATATTTGAAGACATTCCTTTTTCCACTATTACCCTCTTAGCGCTCCGAATCTCCACTTGCATTTTCTACAAAAAGAGTGTTTCATAACTGCTCAATCAAAAATATGTTTTATCTCTGTTAACTGAATTTACAGATCAGAAATAAGTTTCACAGAATGCATCTGTGTAGTTTTTATTTGAAGATATTCTTTTTCCCAATGTAGGCCTCTTAGCGCTTAGCATGTCCAATTGCAGTTTCTACAGAAAGAGTGTTTCAGAACGGCTCAATCAAAAGTAAGGTTCAACTCTGTTAGTTGAATGCACAGAACAGAAAGATTTTTCACAGAATGCTACTGTGTAGTTTATATTTGAATATATTCCTTTTTCCACTATTACCCTCTTAGCGCTCCGAATGTCCACTTGCATTTTCTACAGAAAGAGTGTTCAGAACTGCGCAATCAAAAGTATGGTTTAACTCTGTTAGCTTAATGAAAATATCAGAAATAAGTTTCACACAATGCTTCTGTGTAGTTTTTATTTGAAGATATTTTTTTTCCCAATAGAGGCCTCTTAGCGCTCAGAATGTCCAATTGCAGTTTCTACAGAAAGAGTGTTTCAGAAATTCTCAATCAAAAGTCAGGTTCAACTCTGTTAGTTGAATGCACAGAACAGAAAGAAGTTTCATACAATGCTTCTGTGTAGTTTATATTTGAACATATTCTTTTTTCCACTATTACCCACTTAGCGCTACGAATGTCCAGTTGCATTTTCTACAGACAGAGTGTTTCAAAACTGCTCAATCAAAAGTATGGTTTAACTCTGTTAGCTGAATGCTCAGATCAGAAAGAAGTTTCACAGAATGCTTCTGTGTAGTTTATATTTGAATATATTCCTTTTTCCACTACTACTCTCTTAGCGCTCCAAATGTCCAGTTGCATTTTCTACAGAAAGAGTGTTCAGATCTGCTCACTCAAAAGTATGGTTTAACTCTGTTAGCTGAATGCACAGATCAGAAAGAAGTTTCACAGAATGATTCTGTGTAGTTTATATTTGGAGACATTCCTTTTTCCACTATTACCCTCTTAGCGCTCCGAATCTCCACTTGCATTTTCTACAGAAAGAGTGTTTCAGAACGGCTCAATCAAAACTAAGTTTCAACTCTTTTAGTTGAACAGACAGACCAGAAAGAAGTTTCACACAATTCTTCTGTGTAGTTTTTATTTGTAGACATCCTTTTTCCCAATATAGGCCTCTTAGCGCTCAGAATGTCCAATTGCAGTTTCTACAGAAAGAGTGTTTCAGAACGGCTCAATCAAAAGTAAGGTTCAACTCTGTTAGTTGAATGCACAGAACAGAAAGAAGTTTCATACAATGCTTCTGTGTAGTTTATATTTGAACATATTCTTTTTTCCACTATTACTCACTTAGTGCTACGAATGTCCAGTTGCATTTTCTACAGACAGAGTGTTTCAAAACTGCTCAATCAAAAGTATGGTTTAACTCTGTTAGCTGAATGCTCAGATCAGAAAGAAGTTTCACAGAATGCTTCTGTGTAGTTTATATTTGAATATATTCCTTTTTCCACTACTACGCTCTTAGCGCTCCAAATATCCAGTTGCATTTTGTACAGAAAGAGTGTTCAGATCTGCTCAATCAAAAGTATGGTTTAACTCTGTTAGCTGAATGCACAGATCAGAAAGAAGTTTCACCGAATGATTCTGTGTAGTTTATATTTGAAGACATTCCTTTTTCCACTATTACCCTCTTAGCGCTCCGAATCTCCACTTGCATTTTCTACAAAAAGAGTGTTTCATAACTGCTCAATCAAAAATATGTTTTATCTCTGTTAACTGAATTTACAGATCAGAAATAAGTTTCACAGAATGCATCTGTGTAGTTTTTATTTGAAGATATTCTTTTTCCCAATATAGGCCTCTTAGCGCTTAGCATGTCCAATTGCAGTTTCTACAGAAAGAGTGTTTCAGAACGGCTCAATCAAAAGTAAGGTTCAACTCTGTTAGTTGAATGCACAGAACAGAAAGATTTTTCACAGAATGCTACTGTGTAGTTTATATTTGAATATATTCCTTTTTCCACTATTATCCTCTTAGCGCTCCGAATGTCCACTTGCATTTTCTACAGAAAGAGTGTTCAGAACTGCGCAATCAAAAGTATGGTTTAACTCTATTAGCTTAATGAACATATCAGAAATAAGTTTCACACAATGCTTCTGTGTAGTTTTTATTTGAAGATATTATTTTTCCCAATAGAGGCCTCTTAGCGCTCAGAATGTCCAATTGCAGTTTCTACAGAAAGAGTGTTTCAGAAATTCTCAATCAATAGTCAGGTTCAACTCTGTTAGTTGAATGCACAGAACAGAAAGAAGTTTCATACAATGCTTCTGTGTAGTTTATATTTGAACATATTCTTTTTTCCACTATTACCCACTTAGCGCTACGAATGTCCAGTTGCATTTTCTACAGACAGAGTGTTTCAAAACTGCTCAATCAAAAGTATGGTTTAACTCTGTTAGCTGAATGCTCAGATCAGAAAGAAGTTTCACAGAATGCTTCTGTGTAGTTTATATTTGAATATATTCCTTTTTCCACTACTACTCTCTTAGCGCTCCAAATGTCCAGTTGCATTTTGTACAGAAAGAGTGTTCAGATCTGCTCAATCAAAAGTATGGTTTAACTCTGTTAGCTGAATGCAAAGATCAGAAAGAAGTTTCACAGAATGATTCTGTGTAGTTTATATTTGGAGACATTCCTTTTTCCACTATTACCCTCTGAGCGCTCCGAATCTCCACTTGCATTTTCTACAGAAAGAGTGTTTCAGAACGGCTCAATCAAAACTAAGGTTCAACTCTTTTAGTTGAACAAACAGAACAGAAAGTAGTTTCACACAATTCTTCTGTGTAGTTTTTATTTGTAGACATTGTTTTTCCCAATATAGGCCTTTTAGCGCTTAGCATGTCCAATTGCAGTTTCTACAGAAAGAGTGTTTCAGAACGGCTCAATCAAAAGTAAGGTTCAACTCTGTTAGTTGAATGCACAGAACAGAAAGATTTTTCACAGAATGCTACTGTGTAGTTTATATTTGAATATATTCCTTTTTCCACTATTACCCTCTTAGCGCTCCGAATGTCCACTTGCATTTTCTACAGAAAGAGTGTTCAGAACTGCGCAATCAAAAGTATGGTTTAACTCTGTTAGCTTAATGAAAATATCAGAAATAAGTTTCACACAATGCTTCTGTGTAGTTTTTATTTGATGATATTATTTTTCCCAATAGAGGCCTCTTAGCGCTCAGAATGTCCAATTGCAGTTTCTACAGAAAGAGTGTTTCAGAAATTCTCAATCAAAAGTCAGGTTCAACTCTGTTAGTTGAATGCACAGAACAGAAAGAAGTTTCATACAATGCTTCTGTGTAGTTTATATTTGAACATATTCTTTTTTCCACTATTACCCACTTAGCGCTACGAATGTCCAGTTGCATTTTCTACAGACAGAGTGTTTCAAAACTGCTCAATCAAAAGTATGGTTTAACTCTGTTAGCTGAATGCTCAGATCAGAAAGAAGTTTCACAGAATGCTTCTGTGTAGTTTATATTTGAATATATTCCTTTTTCCACTACTACTCTCTTAGCGCTCCAAATGTCCAGTTGCATTTTCTACAGAAAGAGTGTTCAGATCTGCTCACTCAAAAGTATGGTTTAACTCTGTTAGCTGAATGCACAGATCAGAAAGAAGTTTCACAGAATGATTCTGTGTAGTTTATATTTGGAGACATTCCTTTTTCCACTATTACCCTCTTAGCGCTCCGAATCTCCACTTGCATTTTCTACAGAAAGAGTGTTTCAGAACGGCTCAATCAAAACTAAGTTTCAACTCTTTTAGTTGAACAGACAGACCAGAAAGAAGTTTCACACAATTCTTCTGTGTAGTTTTTATTTGTAGACATCCTTTTTCCCAATATAGGCCTCTTAGCGCTCAGAATGTCCAATTGCAGTTTCTACAGAAAGAGTCTTTCAGAACGGCTCAATCAAAAGTAAGGTTCAACTCTGTTAGTTGAATGCACAGAACAGAAAGAAGTTTCATACAATGCTTCTGTGTAGTTTATATTTGAACATATTCTTTTTTCCACTATTACCCACTTAGCGCTACGAATGTCCAGTTGCATTTTCTACAGACAGAGTGTTTCAAAACTGCTCAATCAAAAGTATGGTTTAACTCTGTTAGCTGAATGCTCAGATCAGAAAGAAGTTTCACAGAATGCTTCTGTGTAGTTTATATTTGAATATATTCCTTTTTCCACTACTACTCTCTTAGCGCTCCAAATGTCCAGTTGCATTTTCTACAGAAAGAGTGTTCAGATCTGCTCACTCAAAAGTATGGTTTAACTCTGTTAGCTGAATGCACAGATCAGAAAGAAGTTTCACAGAATGATTCTGTGTAGTTTATATTTGGAGACATTCCTTTTTCCACTATTACCGTCTTAGCGCTCCGAATCTCCACTTGCATTTTCTACAGAAAGAGTGTTTCAGAACGGCTCAATCAAAACTAAGTTTCAACTCTTTTAGTTGAACAGACAGACCAGAAAGAAGTTTCACACAATTCTTCTGTGTAGTTTTTATTTGTAGACATCCTTTTTCCCAATATAGGCCTCTTAGCGCTCAGAATGTCCAATTGCAGTTTCTACAGAAAGATTGTTTCAGAACGGCTCAATCAAAAGTAAGGTTCAACTCTGTTAGTTGAATGCACAGAACAGAAAGAAGTTTCATACAATGCTTCTGTGTAGTTTATATTTGAACATATTCTTTTTTCCACTATTACTCACTTAGTGCTACGAATGTCCAGTTGCATTTTCTACAGACAGAGTGTTTCAAAACTGCTCAATCAAAAGTATGGTTTAACTCTGTTAGCTGAATGCTCAGATCAGAAAGAAGTTTCACAGAAATGCTTCTGTGTAGTTTATATTTGAATATATTCCTTTTTCCACTACTACGCTCTTAGCGCTCCAAATGTCCAGTTGCATTTTGTACAGAAAGAGTGTTCAGATCTGCTCAATCAAAAGTATGGTTTAACTCTGTTAGCTGAATGCACAGATCAGAAAGAAGTTTCACCGAATGATTCTGTGTAGTTTATATTTGAAGACATTCCTTTTTCCACTATTACCCTCTTAGCGCTCCGAATCTCCACTTGCATTTTCTACAAAAAGAGTGTTTCATAACTGCTCAATCAAAAATATGTTTTATCTCTGTTAACTGAATTTACAGATCAGAAATAAGTTTCACAGAATGCATCTGTGTAGTTTTTATTTGAAGATATTCTTTTTCCCAATATAGGCCTCTTAGCGCTTAGCATGTCCAATTGCAGTTTCTACAGAAAGAGTGTTTCAGAACGGCTCAATCAAAAGTAAGGTTCAACTCTGTTAGTTGAATGCACAGAACAGAAAGATTTTTCACAGAATGCTACTGTGTAGTTTATATTTGAATATATTCCTTTTTCCACTATTACCCTCTTAGCGCTCCGAATGTCCACTTGCATTTTCTACAGAAAGAGTGTTCAGAACTGCGCAATCAAAAGTATGGTTTAACTCTGTTAGCTTAATGAACATATCAGAAATAAGTTTCACACAATGCTTCTGTGTAGTTTTTATTTGAAGATATTATTTTTCCCAATAGAGGCCTCTTAGCGCTCAGAATGTCCAATTGCAGTTTCTACAGAAAGAGTGTTTCAGAAATTCTCAATCAAAAGTCAGGTTCAACTCTGTTAGTTGAATGCACAGAACAGAAAGAAGTTTCATACAATGCTTCTGTGTAGTTTATATTTGAACATATTCTTTTTTCCACTCTTACCCACTTAGCGCTACGAATGTCCAGTTGCATTTTCTACAGACAGAGTGTTTCAAAACTGCTCAATCAAAAGTATGGTTTAACTCTGTTAGCTGAATGCTCAGATCAGAAAGTAGTTTCACAGAATGCTTCTGTGTAGTTTATATTTGAATATATTCCTTTTTCCACTACTACTCTCTTAGCGCTCCAAATGTCCAGTTGCATTTTGTACAGAAAGAGTGTTCAGATCTGCTCAATCAAAAGTATGGTTTAACTCTGTTAGCTGAATGCAAAGATCAGAAAGAAGTTTCACAGAATGATTCTGTGTAGTTTATATTTGGAGACATTCCTTTTTCCACTATTACCCTCTGAGCGCTCCGAATCTCCACTTGCATTTTCTACAGAAAGAGTGTTTCAGAACGGCTCAATCAAAACTAAGGTTCAACTCTTTTAGTTGAACAAACAGAACAGAAAGTAGTTTCACACAATTCTTCTGTGTAGTTTTTATTTGTAGACATTGTTTTTCCCAATATAGGCCTCTTAGCGCTCAGAATGTCCAATTGCAGTTTCTACAGAAAGAGTGTTTCAGAACGGCTCAATCAAAAGTAAGGTTCAACTCTGTTAGTTGAATGCACAGAACAGAAAGAAGTTTCATACAATGCTTCTGTGTAGTTTATATTTGAACATATTCTTTTTTCCACTATTACCCACTTAGCGCTACGAATGTCCAGCTGCATTTTCTACAGACAGAGTGTTTCAAAACTGCTCAATCAAAAGTATGGTTTAACTCTGTTAGCTGAATGCTCAGATCAGAAAGAAGTTTCACAGAATGCTTCTGTGTAGTTTATATTTGAATATATTCCTTTTTCCACTACTACGCTCTTAGCGCTCCAAATGTCCAGTTGCATTTTCTACAGAAAGAGTGTTCAGATCTGCTCAATCAAAAGTATGGTTTAACTCTGTTAGCTGAATGCACAGATCAGAAAGAAGTTTCACCGAATGATTCTGTGTAGTTTATATTTGAAGACATTCCTTTTTCCACTATTACCCTCTTAGCGCTCCGAATCTCCACTTGCATTCTCTACAAAAAGATTGTTTCATAACTGCTCAATCAAAAATAAGTTTTATCTCTGTTAACTGAATTTACAGATCAGAAATAAGTTTCACAGAATGCATCTGTGTAGTTTTTATTTGAAGATATTCTTTTTCCCAATGTAGACCTCTTAGCGCTTAGCATGTCCAATTGCAGTTTCTACAGAAAGAGTGTTTCAGAACGGCTCAATCAAAAGTAAGGTTCAACTCTGTTAGTTGAATGCACAGAACAGAAAGAATTTTCACAGAAAGCTTCTGTGTAGTTTATATTTGAATATATTCCTTTTTCCACTACTACGCTCTTAGCGCTCCAAATGTACAGTTGCATTTTCTACAGAAAGTGTGTTCAGATCTGCTCAATCAAAAGTATGGTTTAACTCTGTTAGCTGAATGAACAGATCAGAAAGAAGTTTCACCGAATGATTCTGTGTAGTTTATATTTGAAGACATTCCTTTTTCCACTATTACCCTCTTAGCGCTCCGAATCTCCACTTGCATTTTCTACAAAAAGAGTGTTTCATAACTGCTCAATCAAAAATATGTTTTATCTCTGTTAACTGAATTTACAGATCAGAAATAAGTTTCACAGAATGCATCTGTGTAGTTTTTATTTGAAGATATTCTTTTTCCCAATGTAGGACTCTTAGCGCTTAGCATGTCCAATTGCAGTTTCTACAGAAAGAGTGTTTCAGAACGGCTCAATCAAAAGTAAGGTTCAACTCTGTTAGTTGAATGCACAGAACAGAAAGATTTTTCACAGAATGCTACTGTGTAGTTTATATTTGAATATATTCCTTTTTCCACTATTACTCTCTTAGCGCTCCGAATGTCCACTTGCATTTTCTACAGAAAGAGTGTTCAGAACTGCGCAATCAAAAGTATGGTTTAACTCTGTTAGCTTAATGAACATATCAGAAATAAGTTTCACACAATGCTTCTGTGTAGTTTTTATTTGAAGATATTATTTTTCCCAATAGAGGCCTCTTAGCGCTCAGAATGTCCAATTGCAGTTTCTACAGAAAGAGTGTTTCAGAAATTCTCAATCAAAAGTCAGGTTCAACTCTGTTAGTTGAATGCACAGAACAGAAAGTAGTTTCATACAATGCTTCTGTGTAGTTTATATTTGAACATATTCTTTTTTCCACTATTACCCACTTAGCGCTACGAATGTCCAGTTGCATTTTCTACAGACAGAGTGTTTCAAAACTGCTCAATCAAAAGTATGGTTTAACTCTGTTAGCTGAATGCTCAGATCAGAAAGAAGTTTCACAGAATGCTTCTGTGTAGTTTATATTTGAATATATTCCTTTTTCCACTACTACTCTCTTAGCGCTCCAAATGTCCAGTTGCATTTTGTACAGAAAGAGTGCTCAGATCTGCTCAATCAAAAGTATGGTTTAACTCTGTTAGCTGAATGCACAGATCAGAAAGAAGTTTCACGGAATGATTCTGTGTAGTTTATATTTGGAGACATTCCTTTTTCCACTATTACCCTCTTAGCGCTCCGAATCTCCACTTGCATTTTCTACAGAAAGAGTGTTTCAGAACGGCTCAATCAAAACTAAGGTTCAACTCTTTTAGTTGAATAAACAGACCAGAAAGAAGTTTCACACAATTCTTCTGTGTAGTTTTTATTTGTAGACATTGTTTTTCCCAATATAGGCCTCTTAGCGCTCAGAATGTCCAATTGCAGTTTCTACAGAAAGAGTGTTTCAGAACGGCTCAATCAAAAGTAAGGTTCAACTCTGTTAGTTGAATGCACAGAACAGAAAGAAGTTTCATACAATGCTTCTGTGTAGTTTATATTTGAACATATTCTTTTTTCCACTATTACCCACTTAGCGCTACGAATGTCCAGTTGCATTTTCTACAGACAGAGTGTTTCAAAACTGCTCAATCAAAAGTATGGTTTAACTCTGTTAGCTGAATGCTCAGATCAGAAAGAAGTTTCACAGAATGCTTCTGTGTAGTTTATATTTGAATATATTCCTTTTTCCACTACTACGCTCTTAGCGCTCCAAATGTCCAGTTGCATTTTCTACAGAAAGAGTGTTCAGATCTGCTCAATCAAAAGTATGGTTTAACTCTGTTAGCTGAATGCACAGATCAGAAAGAAGTTTCACCGAATGATTCTGTGTAGTTTATATTTGAAGACATTCCTTTTTCCACTATTACCCTCTTAGCGCTCCGAATCTCCACTTGCATTCTCTACAAAAAGATTGTTTCATAACTGCTCAATCAAAAATAAGTTTTATCTCTGTTAACTGAATTTACAGATCAGAAATAAGTTTCACAGAATGCATCTGTGTAGTTTTTATTTGAAGATATTCTTTTTCCCAATGTAGACCTCTTAGCGCTTAGCATGTCCAATTGCAGTTTCTACAGAAAGAGTGTTTCAGAACGGCTCAATCAAAAGTAAGGTTCAACTCTGTTAGTTGAATGCACAGAACAGAAAGAATTTTCACAGAAAGCTTCTGTGTAGTTTATATTTGAATATATTCCTTTTTCCACTACTACGCTCTTAGCGCTCCAAATGTACAGTTGCATTTTCTACAGAAAGTGTGTTCAGATCTGCTCAATCAAAAGTATGGTTTAACTCTGTTAGCTGAATGAACAGATCAGAAAGAAGTTTCACCGAATGATTCTGTGTAGTTTATATTTGAAGACATTCCTTTTTCCACTATTACCCTCTTAGCGCTCCGAATCTCCACTTGCATTTTCTACAAAAAGAGTGTTTCATAACTGCTCAATCAAAAATATGTTTTATCTCTGTTAACTGAATTTACAGATCAGAAATAAGTTTCACAGAATGCATCTGTGTAGTTTTTATTTGAAGATATTCTTTTTCCCAATGTAGGACTCTTAGCGCTTAGCATGTCCAATTGCAGTTTCTACAGAAAGAGTGTTTCAGAACGGCTCAATCAAAAGTAAGGTTCAACTCTGTTAGTTGAATGCACAGAACAGAAAGATTTTTCACAGAATGCTACTGTGTAGTTTATATTTGAATATATTCCTTTTTCCACTATTACTCTCTTAGCGCTCCGAATGTCCACTTGCATTTTCTACAGAAAGAGTGTTCAGAACTGCGCAATCAAAAGTATGGTTTAACTCTGTTAGCTTAATGAACATATCAGAAATAAGTTTCACACAATGCTTCTGTGTAGTTTTTATTTGAAGATATTATTTTTCCCAATAGAGGCCTCTTAGCGCTCAGAATGTCCAATTGCAGTTTCTACAGAAAGAGTGTTTCAGAAATTCTCAATCAAAAGTCAGGTTCAACTCTGTTAGTTGAATGCACAGAACAGAAAGTAGTTTCATACAATGCTTCTGTGTAGTTTATATTTGAACATATTCTTTTTTCCACTATTACCCACTTAGCGCTACGAATGTCCAGTTGCATTTTCTACAGACAGAGTGTTTCAAAACTGCTCAATCAAAAGTATGGTTTAACTCTGTTAGCTGAATGCTCAGATCAGAAAGAAGTTTCACAGAATGCTTCTGTGTAGTTTATATTTGAATATATTCCTTTTTCCACTACTACTCTCTTAGCGCTCCAAATGTCCAGTTGCATTTTGTACAGAAAGAGTGCTCAGATCTGCTCAATCAAAAGTATGGTTTAACTCTGTTAGCTGAATGCACAGATCAGAAAGAAGTTTCACGGAATGATTCTGTGTAGTTTATATTTGGAGACATTCCTTTTTCCACTATTACCCTCTTAGCGCTCCGAATCTCCACTTGCATTTTCTACAGAAAGAGTGTTTCAGAACGGCTCAATCAAAACTAAGGTTCAACTCTTTTAGTTGAATAAACAGACCAGAAAGAAGTTTCACACAATTCTTCTGTGTAGTTTTTATTTGTAGACATTGTTTTTCCCAATATAGGCCTCTTAGCGCTCAGAATGTCCAATTGCAGTTTCTACAGAAAGAGTGTTTCAGAACGGCTCAATCAAAAGTAAGGTTCAACTCTGTTAGTTGAATGCACAGAACAGAAAGAAGTTTCATACAATGCTTCTGTGTAGTTTATATTTGAACATATTCTTTTTTCCACTATTACCCACTTAGCGCTACGAATGTCCAGTTGCATTTTCTACAGACAGAGTGTTTCAAAACTGCTCAATCAAAAGTATGGTTTAACTCTGTTAGCTGAATGCTCAGATCAGAAAGAAGTTTCACAGAAAGCTTCTGTGTAGTTTATATTTGAATATATTCCTTTTTCCACTACCACGCTCTTAGCGCTCCAAATGTCCAGTTGCATTTTCTACAGAAAGAGTGTTCAGATCTGCTCAATCAAAAGTATGGTTTAATTCTGTTAGCTGAATGCACAGATCAGAAAGAAGTTTCACCGAATGATTCTGTGTAGTTTATATTAGAAGACATTCCTTTTTCCACTATTACCCTCTTAGCGCTCCGAATCTCCACTTGCATTTTCTACAAAAAGAGTGTTTCATAACTGCTCAATCAAAAATATGTTTTATCTCTGTTAACTGAATTTACAGATCAGAAATAAGTTTCACAGAATGCATCCGTGTAGTTTTTATTTGAAGATATTCTTTTTCCCAATGTAGGACTCTTAGCGCTTAGCATGTCCAATTGCAGTTTCTACAGAAAGAGTGTTTCAGAACGGCTCAATCAAAAGTAAGGTTCAACTCTGTTAGTTGAATGCACAGAACAGAAAGATTTTTCACAGAATGCTACTGTGTAGTTTATATTTGAATATATTCCTTTTTCCACTATTACTCTCTTAGCACTCCGAATGTCCACTTGCATTTTCTACAGAAAGAGTGTTCAGAACTGCGCAATCAAAAGTATGGTTTAACTCTGTTAGCTTAATGAACATATCAGAAATAAGTTTCACACAATGCTTCTGTGTAGTTTTTATTTGAAGATATTATTTTTCCCAATAGAGGACTCTTAGCGCTCAGAATGTCCAATTGCAGTTTCTACAGAAAGAGTGTTTCAGAAATTCTCAATCAAAAGTCAGGTTCAACTCTGTTAGTTGAATGCACAGTACAGAAAGAAGTTTCATACAATGCTTCTGTGTAGTTTATATTTGAACATATTCTTTTTTCCACTATTACCCACTTAGCGCTACGAATGTCCAGTTGCATTTTCTACAGACAGAGTGTTTCAAAACTGCTCAATCAAAAGTATGGTTTAACTCTGTTAGCTGAATGCTCAGATCAGAAAGAAGTTTCACAGAATGCTTCTGTGTAGTTTATATTTGAATATATTCCTTTTTCCACTACTACTCTCTTAGCGCTCCAAATGTCCAGTTGCATTTTGTACAGAAAGAGTGCTCAGATCTGCTCAATCAAAAGTATGGTTTAACTCTGTTAGCTGAATGCACAGATCAGAAAGAAGTTTCACAGAATGATTCTGTGTAGTTTATATTTGGAGACATTCCTTTTTCCACTATTACCCTCTTAGCGCTCCGAATCTCCACTTGTATTTTCTACAGAAAGAGTGTTTCAGAACGGCTCAATCAAAACTAAGGTTCAACTCTTTTAGTTGAACAAACAGAACAGAAAGAATTTTCACACGATTCTTCTGTGTAGTTTTTAATTGTAGACATCCTTTTTCCCAATATAGGCCTCTTAGCGCTCAGAATGTCCAATTGCAGTTTCTACAGAAAGAGTGTTTCAGAACGGCTCAATCAAAAGTAAGGTTCAACTCTGTTAGTTGAATGCACAGAACAGAAAGAAGTTTCATACAATGCTTCTGTGTAGTTTATATTTGAACATATTCTTTTTTCCACTATTACCCACTTAGCGCTACGAATGTCCAGTTGCATTTTCTACAGACAGAGTGTTTCAAAACTGCTCAATCAAAAGTATGGTTTAACTCTGTTAGCTGAATGCTCAGATCAGAAAAAAGGTTCACAGAATGCTTCTGTGTAGTTTATATTTGAATATATTCTTTTTTCCACTACTACGCTCTTAGCGCTCCAAATGTCCAGTTGCATTTTCTACAGAAAGAGTGTTCAGATCTGCTCAATCAAAAGTATGGTTTAACTGTGTTAGCTGAATGCACAGATCAGAAAGAAGTTTCACCGAATGATTCTGTGTAGTTTATATTTGAAGACATTCCTTTTTCCACTATTAACCTCTTAGCGCTCCGAATCTCCACTTGCATTTTCTACAAAAAGAGTGTTTCATAACTGCTCAATCAAAAATATGTTTTATCTCTGTTAACTGAATTTACAGATCAGAAATAAGTTTCACAGAATGCATCCGTGTAGTTTTTATTTGAAGATATTCTTTTTCCCAATGTAGGACTCTTAGCGCTTAGCATGTCCAATTGCAGTTTCTACAGAAAGAGTGTTTCAGAACGGCTCAATCAAAAGTAAGGTTCAACTCTGTTAGTTGAATGCACAGAACAGAAAGATTTTTCACAGAATGCTACTGTGTAGTTTATATTTGAATATATTCCTTTTTCCACTATTACCCTCTTAGCGCTCCGAATGTCCACTTGCATTTTCTACAGAAAGAGTGTTCAGAACTGCGCAATCAAAAGTATGGTTTAACTCTGTTAGCTTAATGAACATATCAGAAATAAGTTTCACACAATGCTTCTGTGTAGTTTTTATTTGAAGATATTATTTTTCCCAATAGAGGCCTCTTAGCGCTCAGAATGTCCAATTGCAGTTTCTACAGAAAGAGTGTTTCAGAAATTCTCAATCAAAAGTCAGGTTCAACTCTGTTAGTTGAATGCACAGAACAGAAAGTAGTTTCATACAATGCTTCTGTGTAGTTTATATTTGAACATATTCTTTTTTCCACTATTACCCACTTAGCGCTACGAATGTCCAGTTGCATTTTCTACAGACAGAGTGTTTCAAAACTGCTCAATCAAAAGTATGGTTTAACTCTGTTAGCTGAATGCTCAGATCAGAAAGAAGTTTCACAGAATGCTTCTGTGTAGTTTATATTTGAATATATTCCTTTTTCCACTACTACTCTCTTAGCGCTCCAAATGTCCAGTTGCGTTTTCTACAGAAAGAGTGTTCAGATCTGCTCACTCAAAAGTATGGTTTAACTCTGTTAGCTGAATGCACAGATTAGAAAGAAGTTTCACAGAATGATTCTGTGTAGTTTATATTTGGAGACATTCCTTTTTCCACTATTACCCTCTTAGCGCTCCGAATCTCCACTTGCATTTTCTACAGAAAGAGTGTTTCAGAACGGCTCAATCAAAACTAAGGTTCAACTCTTTTAGTTGAACAAACAGAACAGAAAGAATTTTCACACAATTCTTCTGTGTAGTTTTTATTTGTAGACATTGTTTTTCCCAATATAGGCCTCTTAGCGCTCAGAATGTCCAATTACAGTTTCTACAGAAAGAGTGTTTCAGAACGGCTCAATCAAAAGTAAGGTTCAACTCTGTTAGTTGAATGCACAGAACAGAAAGAAGTTTCATACAATGCTTCTGTGTAGTTTATATTTGAACATATTCTTTTTTCCACTATTACCCACATAGCACTACGAATGTCCAGTTGCATTTTCTACAGACAGAGTGTTTCAAAACTGCTCAATCAAAAGTATGGTTTAACTCTGTTAGCTGAATGCTCAGATCAGAAAGAAGTTTCACAGAATGCTTCTGTGTATTTTATATTTGAATATAT